>NC_026008.2:3672065-3701623 GCF_000442705.2 Elaeis guineensis | reverse complement strand
AGAGACACATCCAAGTTGTCATATGATGAGTGATAATTTCATTAGTCAACAAGCACCAGGCCTTTGGGTCTGCAATGATTATTGAGTTAATAGACTCATTATCAAACACCTTAATGGGAGGCTATGACTCAATTATCTCCATAACTTTGTCATTTTAAAGACCTAATAATTTTAGAGGATTTAAAATTATCAGTGATTTAAGGATAGAAAAGATATGGACCAATTCGCTCCACTGACTTCATCAAGTCAAGTCCTCCCACTGACTTCTCATGTCATTAACAAGGACTAGGATTAAATTTGGTCCATGGGCACCTAGATCAGTCTCACTGAATGAAATCAGACTCTCTGATTTTCTATGTGACATGGGTTAGCACGAATCAATAAGCAACCTAATCAAGACCTAATTAACCACATTGGCCAGGTAAGTATGATCGATGGGAGGGTCTGCCAATGCTTGCCTTAGACACCATAAGAATGGCAAGATAAGCATGCTCCCAATTAAAAACCACCAGTCAAGTTTACCTTAGACACCAACTGGTTTATCAATTTTGATTTGGTCTGCTAAAGACTCGAGCTCAGCCGCTAAGCCACGATCAGTGTCCATTTGTTAGATATATGGATTTGATTCAACTACAACTATTGAAGTGATCTATGAAATGACCTAATCTAATTAATTTTTAATTAGGTTTGATCAATTTCTTAACTTAGTCATATTTAATCTAACCTTAGGTCTAACCCAGTTAATGATCTGATCAAAGCTAGCCCATTACCCTTTAACCCATGTTTTATGAAATTATCTTAGGATCTTTAAATCACAAACCTAGATCCTAAACAATCACTTAATTCTTTTAACTAAGTTCATAGCTGAGGGTTGGGGTTCAGAATTTTGAAAAATATTTTCAACTTTTGAAAGGTTTAATACAATCTAGTGTTGCTTCACTAAATAGGTCGACTCATTTCAAAAATAGATCGGCTTATTTCACTAACAACACTAACAATTAAATCAGTTAGAAATATAATTCAGCCAACTTTTTAGTCCAGCTGGCTTGCTGGTCAAGCTGGATTGCTGGTCGAGCCGGCCCGATCAGCAAATAGAACCTTCGCAAGATCTATTCTAGGCTGATTTTAATCTATGTACATTACATAAAAATTCATGAAATGAAATTGACTTATCTAAAATATTCATAATAAGATTTATTTAAACTCTTTTAAATTTTCTAGATCGCAATGTACCAGGACAACCTTTGCACTGTAAGGGGTAAACCTTACAGCAGGACAACCTACAGTCCATGCGATCATTATTTTATTTTTTAAATTTATTTTAATATTAATTATGAATATATTATAAAAGAACCTGAATGCTCTGATATCACTGTTGGAGAAAGGTGAGGGTTTAATGCATGAATTTCAAAATTTTTTTTGAAATATATACACAGCAAACATATAAATTAAATAATTAATCTACAAATGCATGTATCAAATTATTAAAACCCTACAATTAGGAACCTATAACATATCATATTATATTTATAAATTAAAAAATAAAAGATTTGGTATTGATCAAATCAATACCCTAGATCTGAAACAGTTTCAGATCTAAAACCTAGATCATATCTAATAAAAGAAGAGATCAGATCTCTTACCTTTCATGTGGGTCGAGAATTCCACGATTGATTTTCTTTGTACCTTTGGGGCCGCACATATATCCGGCCTCTACAGGTGATCCACACGAGGCTGGAACAAAATCGGAGGTTCGTCGAACGAAGATCCGCTCGAAGTGCTAGCTTCTTGCAGATCCCTCCAGATGGTTAATCTAAAAAATATTCTTCGGATCTCTTGGATATTCCAAGAGATGAAGAATATGAGGAGGAATAAGGGAGAAGTCAAATCTTTTGACCTCCCTAAAATCAAAATTAATATTTAATAGAAAAGGGTCCTAAGAGAAGACAGATCTTCTCCTTCAGTACATTAACAATTGATATCCTGAAAATATCTCTATGCTAGGACATGAGAAGACCTTCTTCTCTTGATATTTTTTTTTTAGTTTTCAGATCTTATGATATATAATTTTTATCATAGAAAAATCTCATGATTTATGGAGAAGAAGGGTTCTAAAAGAAACCTTAAGAAAAGACCTTCTTTTCTTCTTCTTCTTCCATCAGAACATGATCATATCATGTCCAAAATAAGATCACCATGCTCCAACTCTTTGGAGAATGAATTCACCATGCTATTTCTCTTTCTCTTTTAGATTATTTATCATATAAAAAAATATAAAAAAGAGATATTAATATGAAAAGAAAAATAATAAGAGAAGACAATCTTCTCTCTTACCTTTCTCTTTACAAGATATCAACCTTTGATCTCTTGATTGAAGAATTTTCTCCAAGGATTTTGGCACCTCAAACCACCCATGTAATTTTTTTTTCTCTTTCATATTTTTATCACATAAAAACATAAAAACAAAAAGAAAAAACATATGAAAGAAAACCAATAAGAGAAGACAATCTTCTCTCTTACCTTTCTCTTTACAAGATATCAACCTTTGATCTCTTGATTGAAGAATTTTCTCCAAGGATTTTGGCACCTCAAACCACCCATGTAATTCTTTTTTTTCTCTCATATTTTCATCACATAAAAACAAAAAACAAAGAGAAAAAACATATGAAAGAAAACCAATAAGAGAAGACAATCTTCTCTCTTACCTTTCTTCTCTACAAGACATCAACTTTTGATCTCTTGTTAGAAGACTCTCCTCCATGGATTTTAGTGCCTCAAACCTCCCAGGTCTTCCTTGTTCTCCTCTGGTATTTCTCTCAATTTTCCATAAATTTTTAACTCCTATATCATGGCATATGGGGCGGCCTCTTTTTATATGGCAGACTAGGTCATAAGACCTAGTCTAACAAGGAGTCCTTGGGGCATCCAACTCTTGGATGCCCCCTATTTCATTTATTTTGTGGATAGCATAAAATAACTACAAAAGGGGCAATAAAAAGGAGGATAAACATGAGGAAAGTTGGCGCAAGAGAGGGAGGGAAGAGTCCTTGTGAAGAGGGACTCTTTCAAAAAGAGAAATAGGCTAAACCACTTTCCACAATGAACCAAATTAATTTTATATTGAACCAGATCAAATCTGATTTAAATCTCTAAAATAAGTGGTGTGAGATTACTTTCCTTAAATGAAGAAATCATACAAAAATTATCTAGAATTAATTAGTGGGCATGGGCTTTGATTTTTTTAGGTGGCGCAAGAGAAGATGGAATCCTAGTCTAACTAGGATTCTTATTTAGATTAGATCAAATACTTTGAATCCAATTTAAATTAATTATAACTTAATTAATGGTGATCCTAATTAATAGAAGTCCAATTAAATTAGATTAAATCATATTTAATTTAAATCTTAACTTGATTAGGAATTAGGTGCATACAAGTCCTAGTCAAACAAGGACTTGTTCTCCCTTGCAATTGGCTTATCCAATAAACCAATAAGACTTAATCCAATTAAATCCAAACCAATTCTAATTGAATTATATTCAATTAGACTTGATCTCAACCTAATTGCTCAATCAGATTGAGCCAATTAGCAATCCAATTGCTAATGATCATCCTGCAACACTTGCATTAGGTCAAACATCAATAACATTGATTGTTTAACCTTATAACGATTCTCAATCGTCGATTAACCATCAGATTAGGTTACAACCTCTTATGTGTATGACCCTATAGGTTCGAACCTAAGCTGGTAGTATAGGAACCAATTCTTGTACCAGTCGAAGTAACCATCTAGCAATGATTTTCGATGTCCAGATAGGTCGAATGTATGCAAAGCAATATTCTAAGAACCCTGATCCATGGTTATCGTATATTCATCCTTTTGATCAATAATGCTCAAGACGACTTCGAGTATGCTGTCAATCACTCATATAAGTCATCTCTATTGTATCTCAAAATTTTGCAAATCCTGTGACTCCTCACGAGGATTACCCAAGCTAGGTTTTGCTAAATTGAAACACAGCGAGACATTCTCTTTCTGAAGTTAATCAGGAGTGGTCAATTCCATCTTGACTCACACACCGACTTCACAAGTACTTAACTATACCAAAAATTTTTTGAATCTATATTAAAAATACAGTAGTTCGGCACCAAAGCACAGTGAGTTGCTTGCAAGTCACCGTGGTGATCTCAGGTCGGAGGGACACTTATACCCATTGGTCTTAGCTAACTACTCTTGATAGTAGAGTGTTACATTGGTCATGTTCATTGCAGATGTACTCCTACATCTCACCTGGATATTATACTAGTGTCTCCACACCACTTGGTTATGAGGACAACCAATGCAAATGGCATACAGCGACCTACACTTGATAAGTTATCATCCTTGTTAATAACTTATCATTTGGTCATGAACAATTTAAGAACCATCCGATAAATCCTCCTTTATCAATTGATTATGGTTCTAAAACTTCATCATAATTTAAAAATTTATTTAAGGAAGATAAAACTTTTATGATGAACCTGCCAAATAACTATTATTATTAGATAATTCATATACTAATTCCAATCATCTACCACTTAGATGATAGACTTTAGGACACATTTTCCAACAGTTCTCTTATGAAATGATGTCTAGTTTCAATATATTTTAACCTAGAGTGTTGGATTAGATTTTTAATCAAATTAATGGCATTAGTATTATCACATCTTATGGAATGTTTTTAAGTTCAATACCAAAATCTATGAGTTATTGCTTAATTGACAGGATTTGAGCACAGCAACTTTCAGCTGTAATGTACTCGGCCTTGGTCGTAAACAATGCTATCGAATTTTGCTTCTTGCTAAATCAAGAGATTAAGTTCACTCCTAGAAATTAGCAAGTTTCACTAGTACTTTTTCTATCTAGTCTACATCCAGCAAAATCTGCATCTGAGTAACCTATTAAGTCCATAGAAGATTGCTTTGAGAACCAAAGTCCTAGATTTTGTATTCCTTTTAAGTATTTAAATTTTTTTTTAACAGTATTTAAGTGAGATTTCTTAAAATTTGATTGATATCTAGAACACATGCATACACTGAATATTATATCAGGTCTACTAGCAGTAAGATATAATAAAGAGCCTATCATGCCTCTATAGAGCTATGAATCAACATTCTTGCTATGTTCATCTTTTTCTAATTACAGGAAGGGGTCATTGGTGTACTTACAATTTTTGAGATCTCTATTTCAAATTTCTTTAATAGTTCTCTTATGTACTTACTTTGGATGATGGAGATCCCTTCATTTGCTTGATCTAGAGTCCGAGGAAGAAGGTGAGTTCTCTCATCATGCTTATCTCAAACTCTCCCTGCATGAGCTTGGTAAATTCTTGACACAATTCTTCATTAATAGACCCAAATATAATATTATCAACATATATTTGTATAACTAAAATTTCTTCATCTTTTCTTTTTATAAAAGGAGTTGTATCTACTATTTCTCTTGTAAAACTATTTTCTAGTAAGAACTTACTTAATCTTTCATACCAAGCCCTAGAAACTTATTTTAAACCATATAATGCTTTGTTTAATTTAAATACATGATCTAAAAATTTATGATTTTTAAAATCTGAAGGTTGCTATACATATATTCTTCAGCAATGTAACCATTTAGAAAAGTACTTTTAACATCCGTTTGAAACAATTTAAAGTTCATGAAACAAACAAAAGCAAACAGCATTCTAATGGCTTCCAGTCTAGCAACAGGTGCAAATATATCATCAAAATCAATTCTTTCTTGTTAATTATATCCTTTAGCAACTAATCTTGCTTTATTTCTAATTACATTTCCATCTTCATCTAATTTATTCCTATATACCCATTTTGTTCCTATTATAGGATGATTTTTGGGTCTGGCAACAAGTATCCATACATTGTTTTTTTCAAATTGATTTAGCTCTTCTTGCATGGCAATTATCCAGTTATGGTCTTTTTCAACTTCATCTATTGTTTTAGGTTCTAGGTGTGAAACAAAAGCTACATAGTTACATACATCTCTAAGAGAGGATCTAGTTATTACCCCTTGAGCTAGATCACTAATAATTAATTCTTTGGGGTGATTGTGAACATACTTCTATTCTTTTGAAAGATTACCTATATCTTGAGGTTGTTCTTGAGTGTTCTGATCATTGATACTTTCATCCTCAAGTTTTTCTTTCAATTGTTCCTTATTTCACTCATTTGAGTCACTAATGGTGAGCACTTTCGTTCCATCTTCCATGATACCTGCATCATCAGCACCCTCTCTCTTTTTTGATGGAAGGTCATTAGTTTAATCAAAAACTACATGAATTGACTTTTTTACTACTAGTGTTCTTTTATTAAATACTCTGAAGGCTTTGCTAGAAGTAGAATAGCCAAGAAAAATAGCTTCATCAGAGTTAGCATCAAATTTACCTAAGCTATCTTTGCCATTATTTAAAATAAAATATCGACAACTAAAAATATGAAAATAGCCTATATTAAATTTTTTACCTTTCTATAATTCATAAAGTATTTTCTTTAAAATTAGTTTTATTAAAGCACGGTTTAAAATATAACATGCTATGTTAATTGCCTCTGCCCAAAAATATTTCGGAAGTTTGCTTTCACATAGCATGGTACGGGCCATTTTTTCTAGGATTTTATTTTTTCTCTCTATAACTCTATTTAGTTGTGGTGTTCTAGGTGCTAAAAAATTATGATCTATACCTTTTTATCTTAAAATTTTTTAAATTCTTTATTTTCAAATTTAGTACTATAATCACTATGAATAGAAATAATTGGTAAATCTTTTTCATTCGAAACCTTTCGACAAAACTTAGAGAATGTTGAAAATACTTCATCCTTAGATGCTAAAAACAAAACCCAAGTAAAATATAAAAAATTATTAATAATTACAAAACCATATCTTTTACCTTCTAGACTAGTTATTCTTGTAGGACCAAATAAATTCATATATAAGAGTCTTAAAGGTTTAGAAGTTGAAACAATATTTTTAAATTTAAAAGAAACTCTTGTTTGTTTACCTAATTGACATGCATCACAAATTTTATCTTTGTCAAAATTAATTTTTGGCAAACTAAAAACCAAATCCTTTTTAATGATTTTAGAAAGTGTGTGCGTACTAATATGTGCAAGCCTACGGTGCTAAAGCCAACTAGTTTCATTAATTTTAGCATTCATGGTGACAAGACATTGCATGTTTTGTATGGAAAGATTATCCAAATCAACTATATATATATTGCCTTGCCTATATCCAATGAATCTAGTGCTAACATCAGAGGAACTGGTTATAATGCACATAGATGATTCAAAAATTACTTTATAACCTTTATCACATAATTGACTAATACTTAAAAGATTATGCTTAAGATCATGTACAAGTAAAATATTTTCAATACAAGTGGAGGGAGTGATACCAACGTTACCAATGCCAATGATCTTTTCTTTGCCATTATCTTCAAAGGTGACCATCCCTCCATTTTTGGCTTCCAATATGATGAATTGAGATTCATCATCAGTCATGTATCTTGAGCATCCACCATCAAAATACCACTTTCATTTTGTTGTTTGGGATGCAAGACACACTTGCACACATAAAGTCAAGTTTTAACCTTAGATACCCAAGCTAACTTGGGTCCTTTGGGGTTAGTCACAATAGTTCCTTTTGAAACTCATATTTTTTTAATATTTCTATCACCAAATTTATTTGATAAACATGAATAAGCTTTATGCCCTACTTTGTCACATTTAAAATAAGTAATATTTGATAATTTTCTTATGGATGCATTGACAAAAATATTTTTCAAAATTTTTTATTTTTTAAGAGTGTTATAGCCAAGTTCAACTTTATCATATACAGCTTTTTGACTATTAATGATCATCTGAAGTTTGTTTGAACTTAATATAAATTTATCAACTATAGGTTTCAACTTGGTTACCTCTTCCTTTAGTTTTTGATTTTCTTTTACAAGAGTTTTGTTTAGGCTTGAAATTTCATCTTTTTCTTTTAATAGAGATTGATTCTTTATTTTTAATTCTTTATTTTTGCTATCAACTTCTTCTTTTTCTTTATCTAAAACTTAGTTTCTTAATTTTAGATTTTTATTTTTTATTTTTAATTCTTTTAGATCATCCAAAAGTTCATGAAAAGCTTCTTACAGTTCATCATAAGAAAATTTATTTTGAGTTTTGAGGGTTACCTCATTTTTATATACCATAAGGCACAGGTTGGCTTCTTCGTGAGATTCTTCATCTGTAGTGGAGTCATCACTGTCGCTCCATATAGCCATCATAGCCTTTTTCTTCTTGAACTTTTTTTGACCTTTTTGAGCTGGGGACATTCTGATCTGAAGTAGCCCAACTTCTTGCACTCATAACAAATGATGGACTGTTCTTTTTCTTTTCTTTTACGTAGCTCTTCTTTAGCTGGTGGTCTTCTCTTGGTCCCTTGTCTCTTTCTCCTCACGAAGCATCTAAATTTTCTGGTGATTAGGGCCAAATCCTCATCTTCCTCACTGTTCTTTGATTTTTCTGTATCTTCTTCTTCTTGAGCTGTCGACTTGAAAGCGATAGTCTTCTTTCTTCTGGTCTCCTCCTCAGAGTGTTGCTTCATGGTCAGCTCGTGAGTCATGAGGGATCCATGTAGCTCCTCAATATTAGAGTATTTAAATTCTTGGCTTCATGGATTGTAGTGACCTTTGCCTCCCACAATCTTGATAAAGATCTGAGTACTTTTCTCACAAGATCACTGTTAGAATAACATTTGCTAAGACTTTTCAGATCATTTATGATATTAGTGAAATGGGTGAACATTTGAGTTATTGACTCTTCAGGTTTTATTTTAAATAATTCATAGTTATGCACAAGCATATTGATTTTAGACTCTTTTACTTGGTTTGTGCCTTCATGTGTAACTTCTAACCTATCTCAAATTTCTTTAGCTGAATTGTAAGTAGAAATATGATTAAATTCATTTGCATCTAAAGCACAATATAAAATATTCATGGCTTTAGCATTGAGCTAAGCTATTTTCTTATCAAATTCATCCCATTCACCTTCTGACATAGGAAGAGACACACCATCAATCAATTTAGTGGGTGTGAGTGGTCCATTTACTATGATACTCCACATATCATAGTCAAGTGATTGAATAAAAATTCTCATATGAGCTTTTCAATAGGTGTAGTTTGACCCATTAAAAGATAGAGGTTGGTTTCTGGATTGCCCTTCAGCTAGGGATGTACCAAATTGAGCTGCCATAGGCCTTTGGCTCTTGATGGTTAAATCAAGCAAGGGCTAGAGAACCGGGCTTGATACCACTTGTTGTCCAGATATGGAGCTTAAGAGGGGGCATGAATTGGGTCTTTTTAAAATTTTTAAGATTAGTGCACTTAAGTAATGTGCTAAAGTATTGAGTGGAGTGAGTTGATTTGCAATGAAAATAAAATCAAATACAAATGATAGGTAAGCAAGTATAAAGCATAAAAAATAAGTAAAATGATGCAAGCACAACAAACACAAAGAATTTATAGTGGTTCGGTGCCAACTTTACACCTACATCTACTCCCTAATCCCTACTTGAGAATTCAATCCACTAAAAAAATTTTAAAAATACAACACGTCAGGCAACCCCGACCCTTGCTATTGAAGCAAGAACACTTATTTTTTGAATACAAACCAATCCTCAACAATCTGATTTTAGGTTCGGATCAACCCAATCAAGTTTTAAAACCCCTCAAAACTCAAAAACCCAAAATACAATGTGAAAAAAATAAGGTACAAAAATTTTAGCATAAAATCTCTTTAAATGAATACAATAAATGCAATAAAAATATAATACTTAAGGGAAAGAAGATTTTGCTAAACACCCTCAATGAATTGCACACTTGATTGCAGCTGAAGAGTGGTTGGTGAGCTGATTGAATACTTTTTTTCTTCTCTTTTAAGAATTTTTGAACTTTTCACGGATGTGAGCTTTGAATGCTTGCAAACTTATGATTTGCTACTTCAAGAGAGCATTATAATCACCATTTGCTCTTGAGAATATCTTAGTATCGATTTAGAGCCATTGGAGAGTGTTTAATGTACATTAAATGCACCAAAAATGGACTGAAAACTAGCCATTACGTGTGCTCGTCAGAATAGGACATCTCATAGGGAGGCCCACTAGCAATGGGATATCCCATGGGATGCCACAATTGGCCAGACAGAAAATTCAATTTTCTATTTTGGTCTTAGGGTCTCAGGGGTCATCCCACATGAATCACCCCACTGCATGGGTCATCCCATATGGGTCATCCCACTGCGTGCCATGAGTCAAATGCTTTTAAGATCCGAATCTCACCAGAACACTTTCAAATGCTTTCAAATTAATTCGACACTTTCAAAAGGCTTCAAAATTTTTTTCAATTTACAGAAACTTCAACTTTGGTACACTTAATGAAATTTTTCAAACTTAATATTTTGGACTATCTGAAACATCACAAAAATATTCTCCAAGGATAAGAAACTCATGAGTAGTCTCCTCAAATGGTTTGTGATCATCAAAATCAATTCTTAGAGCAACAGGGGTTAACATCTAATTAATTTTAATTGGGGTTAGGGTTTATGCAAGATGGAAAGAACTTATTTGTAGGCCAAACAAGGGTGATAAAATCTCTATCTGATCTTGTTTAGGGTTTGTGCCCTTAAGATGTGTTATGAAGATTCTATGCAAAGAAACAAAATGTCCAAGCAAAAAAAAAAATTATTCTCATTTCTAATGTCACTATATGTATTATACAATTTTTTATTTTTTTGAAACAACCATGCGAATGATCCTTAGCAACAGCACCAAAATTTGATTGCTATCATGGGCGATCAACAATAAACCTAATTTGCTATTATGTAGTTAGGGTGAATAAGGATTATCTCTATAGGGATCTTGGACTGAGTTGTGTTTAACTAAATTAAATATAGTGAAGGATTTAGATTTTAGAGCTTTTAAGAGGAATAAAAGAAAAAAGCTTGATAGAAATAAAGTTAAGAAAAATTCAAGCAGAAGATAGTGCCTCAGATTTTTGAATCCATTCTTTAATCACAGATCAGTATTTAAATCAAAGCAATCCAAACCACTACAAACTACAAGCCGTAGTGATAATAAAAAGATGAATTTATGATCTTGCTCTCAATATAGCTTATCTCGCTGAGCACCAATCGTATCCTTAGATTACAACTTGTCTCTATATAGTCATAAACTATTCGAGATCAAGTATCATAAAATAAGAAAAACTACTACTGGAACATATAAATAAAATCACAAAAAATATTCATGTTTGCTAAATATTCATATTATTCAAAAATAAAGAAGCCTTATAGCATTCAAGTAGTTGATTGTGCAATAGAGGAAAATATATAATAAGAACAAGAAATAGAAAACAAATCTGGAATTCAAGCTTCATCTACTCTCTCGAGGACAAAGGGTTTAGCTACTCATAGATTGGATCTCGCTCGCCACCAAAAACTCCATCTTCTTTGAAGATTAAAGAAGAACTTGAAGAAGATGTAAGAGCAGAACTTCCTTATGCCGCCAAAAATTCTCTCCCCAAACTCCAACACCTAGTAGTCTCCCTCTCTTCCTCTCTCTTTTTCTCTATAATTTTTTTTAATTTGTGCTCTCTTTTTCTCCACTCTTTTTTTTCTAGATACCCCACATCCCTTTTTATAGCTTTCAAGACCTCCAAAATCTTAGACGTATCCAATCTTTTAAAACTTCATGTCTTCTCTTTTCTTTTTTTATTATGTTAAAACCCCAAGGCCTCTATCTGCTTGTCATCCCAGCATGTTTGAACCATGTCTCAAGCTCTCGTTCAAGCCCAATCCGAGTCCCAGGTGGCTTAAACTGCTGTAGCTGCACCCTCTTGAAGCTCGCCCACTTGAACCCACTCGGACCCACGCTCGCTCACCCAGGCATGTTTGAACCCATTCCTATTGTGAGCTCCCACGCCGCATGACCGCACCCACACACTCATTAACACGCCCAACTCCCATTTGAATCTGCACGCTCGCCAAAACCCCCTTGAAGACCTTTTGTGAGTGCCGACAAAGATCGGAAGCCACTGTTGTGGTGCACCACATGGTTGTTTGGCCACGCACCACATGATAGATCATGCGGCCATTTTTTCTTTTTCCTCTTTTTTTTTTGCTGAGTTCTTCCACTTTCGATTTTCCTTTGGTCTGGATCATGCTAGCTTTAGGCTTTGACTTGAGCTTAGATTTGGTCTGCACATCTTGTAGCCTTTACAGATTGATGTGTGATTTAAATTTTGATAATTAATTATTTTTAAAAAATATATAAGAAGTATCGAATACTAAATAATAAAAATTAAATATTAAATATTTTAATATTTCTTATATTATATTTATTATATCTACCAAGAGGGGTTTGAAAAAGGCTTCGGATAGAACTGCTTTTCCTTCTTTAGAGCACGAGTTGACTCCCTAGGTTTAAGACTCAACTTCTCAAAGCAAAAAATAGTTCAAAGAGTTTTAAATCAAGAATAATTGATCAAATTTGATAGAGATCAATAGGCAATCAAATCAAAGATTAAGGATCATATTCAAATCAATTTGGAGGATCAAGAATTAATCAAATGGGGGTTTATAATTAATCTAAATAAATAGGATCAAAATAATTTGAGGAATCTAGATGAAGACTCTAAGGGTTAGGTTTAACTAGGAGATTTTCAAATCCTTAAGGGTTCAAGCTAAGATGCATTGCAAATCAACAAATCAAGCATGCGACCTTTTAATGATTTGATGACTTATCTTAATATTTTTCAAATCAAATAATTTTTAAAATATTTTAATAGTTACATGTCTTATAAGAATGTCAAAAGTTGATTAGTAAGATTTTTACTCAAATATTTTTAGATGCAAGCAAGCTTATTTTAATTAAGTTCTTCAAATATTTAGTAAAATATGAGGAATTAAAAGAATAGCAGAATTTAAGGTAAAACTTATGCTTTTACCAATCAACATCATACATAGACTTAAGAGAGCATCAAAATATTCAAATTATAGGAATGAAAATTATCACAATATGCATTCTAATTTCATGCACACATATAATAAAGGAAATATAGGCAATTTCATGCCTGCATTTTTTAAAATTTTCAGTGGAACAGACTAGATTAAATAGTTTAATCTACTATGCATGCATTAGATCAGATTTAAAAACTACCTATAAAGGATCATATGGCATGAATAATATGCATAATCTGATTTCTAAACATTATTGATCATATTAATATGGGTAGTAGATCACATTTACAATAAACTAGATCATATCTATTTTGAGATCAGATTTCATACTAGAGCATAGGTAGCTGATCCCCACAATTGTCAACCATGGTAATGGGTTCTTCCTGATGTCGAGCAACTGCATAAAGCGTTCAGCCTCTACAGGATGTCTACATGAAGGCCTGGTCTGGTCGATCTCCCGAGAGTGCTAGCTCGCATAGACACCTTGTTGATGGCTAATTTGCACCTCTCTTAGGATCTCACGGACTGTTCCAAAGCTGAAGATGGAATATGAGGAGGAAGTAGTGGTGGAAGGAAGGAGGAGAACCTTTCTTCTCTCTTTTATTTTTCCACTCATCCAAAACTCTAGATCAGAATCTAGGTCACTCACCCAAGAAGAGTCGGTTCTTCTCTATCTCACATGCTAAAGCAGCCCACCCTAGGACCTCACGCCGCACACTTGTTTGGCCACACTCTCAGAATTTTTCCATAGTAATCCAATCTAAGTTGTTTCACAAAATGATCCCTTCTTAAGGGTGGCAGTGAGGAGTGGATAGGATGAGATTGATTCGAATCAAATTCAAACCACTTGAATTCAAAATTCAATTTATCCTTATCTTGTTTCAAACCTGAATTCAAACTAGATTTGAATTCAACCTCCAAACAAAATTTATCCTTATCCATGGTGGGCAAGAGAGGGGATGAGTGCTTCTAATTTGCATGTAGAAACTTCACACAAATTCAAAATTTGCGTGAAGAACAAATGGGTGTGGGTCAAGGGTGTCGTATAGGGAGAAGTCCAAAACTTTTGGACTCTAGATTGTTTCAATTTGGTTCGAACCAAAACCATTTGGTTAGACCCAAAAATCTAATCTAATTATGCACTAAACCAACTTGATTAAATCCTAATCTAATCAAAAATTAATCAAGCCCAAGTCTTGATCAAATCAGGAATCAATTTTCCTAGGTGATTAGGTCATCTTATAACCTAATCGAGTTAAACCTAATCGAATCCATTTCAATTAGATTTGATCCAAACCTTATTGCTCAATCAAATTAAGCTAATCAACAATCTAATTTCTAATTAATTTTTTTATAATTAAATAATTATTTTATTGTAACCTTTGCATAAGTTTAATCATCAATCACATTAATGATTATATTCTTGAATGATTCTTAATTATCGATCAGCCATCTGATCAAACAAATTTTTTTTTTTTATGTGTGACCCCATAGGTTCGAACCTAAGCCAATAGCATAGAAATAAATTTTTGTATTAATCAAAATGACCATCTAGCAATGATACCCGACGTCCGAATAGACCGAATGATTGCAAAACAACATTCAAGAACCCTGGCATATGGTTCTTGTATAATTCATCCCTTTGACCCTTAATACTTTGGATGACTTCAGAGTTAAACTATCAACTCTTAATCAGTACATCTATAATATGTCTTAACTTTATAAATTCTATGACTCCTCATAAGAACTATCCTAACCAAGGTTTTGCTGAATTGAAATACAATATAGCACTATCTCTTGAAATCAGGAGCGGTCAATCCCATCTTGACACACACAATGACTTTGCAAGCATTTGACTGTACTCAGAAATCTTCCATCACTAATTAGAAATTTGGTAGTCCGACACCAAAGCACAGTTAGTTGCTTGCAAATCACCATGGTGATCTCAGGTCGGAGGGACACTTATACCCATATCCTTTATGAGCTACTCTTGACAGCAAAGTGCTCCACAGTTGGATCACATTCAGTGAGATGTACTTTTATATTTTATCTGCATGCCATACCAGTGTCTCCAAACTCCTTGATTATGAAGGCAACCAACCTATATGGCACACAATGATCTACACATGATAAACGTTATTATCCTAGTAATAATAAATCGTTTGGTCGCAAACAAGTTTAAGAACAACACTATAAATCTTTCTTTATCGATTAAAAGTAGTTCTAAGGATTTTATCATAACATAGAAGTTCAATAAAGAAGATGGATAATTTATGATGAAAATATCAAATAATTTTTATTAATAAATAATTTATATACAATTTATAAATAGTACAATCATTTATAAATAGACTATTGGCTTTAGGATATATTTTCTAACAACTCCCACTTGGACTAAAGTCAATTGAAATAGTATTGAATTCTTATCTTCCACTTGTGATCATCGAACTCCTTGATTCTGAGGACTTTAGTAAATGGATCGATCAGGTTCTCCTTTCCATCGATCTTCTATAGCTCGACGTCACCTCAATCCATGATTTTTTAGACAAAGTGATAATGATGTAGAATGTGCTTGGTATGTTGATGGGATTTTGGTTCCTTTGCTTAAGTAATAGCTCTAATGCTGTCACATATAGCAGAATAGGATCATCAATGGAGGGTGCCATTCTGAGCACGTTGATAAACTTTTGCAATCAAACAACTTTTTTAGTAGTATCAGATGCCGCAATATACTCCGCCTCACAAACAGAATCGACCACAGTGTGCTGCTTGAAACTTTTTTAGCAGATTGCTCCACATTCTGGGTAAAGATGTATCTTAACACACTTTTGCTATCATCATGATCTGACTAAAAATTTAAATCTATAAATCCTACAAAATTTAAGTCAGATTCTTCATAAATGAGCTATTGGTCTTTAGTATTTCTCAAATACTTAAGGATGATTTTTACAACCTTCTAATGATTCTCATCCAAATCAGATTGATACCTGCTCACTATCCCTAGTGAGTAGGCAATATTCAGTCTCGTACATATCATGGTGTATATTATAAATCTCACTATCGAGGTATATAAAATTTTACTTATATATTTTTTTTCTTGAGGGTCTGTCGGATAATCCTTCTTAGAAAAGAAAATTTTTTAGTCTATCGAAAGATAGCCTTTCTTGAAATTCTTCATGCTGAACCATTTTAGCATAGTATCTATATATGTGAATTAGGACAATCCAAGCAACCTCTTAGATTTAACTTTATAAGTCTTCAACCCTATGATGTAGGATGCCTTTTTCAAATTTTTGTTGGAGAACTATGATGACAGCCATACTTTTATTGTCCATAATGCAAGGATGTTATTTTCGATTAAGAGAATGTCATCCACATATAACACAAGAAATATAATTATAGAACCATTTGTCCATTTATATATGTAAGGTTCTTCTCCATTCCTAATAAAGCCATACACTCTGATCGTCTTATCAAAATGCATGTTCCAACTTCGAGATGCCTACTTCAATTTATTAAAGGATCTCTGAAGCTTGCACACCTTAGATTCATCTATGGATATGAAACCTTCAGATTGTATCATATACATCTCTTCTTCTATCTCTTCAATTAGAAAAGTGGTTTTGATATTCATTTGCTAGATTTCATAATCTTGGTATGCCGCTATTGCAAGTATAATCTGAATAGATTTGAGAATTATCACAGAAAAAAATATTTCATTATAATCAATACCATAACTTTGACGATATTCCTTGGCAATCAAATGGATTTTATAGGTCTCCACCTTTCCATCTGTGCCCTTTTTCTTTTTAAAAATCCACTTACACCCTATAGTTTTATCCCTTCAGGTGGATCAACTAATGTCCAAACATTGTTGATCTACATTGACTTCATTTTGAACTTCATGACTTCAAACCACTTATCAGAGTCGGATCTCTACATGGCACCATGTAGGTGTCAAATTCTTGTTATTTTCATCAAGTTCAGTAGGATCATCATTTCGAACTAAGAAATGGTAGTATCTATCTGGCTGACATGGTACTCTACCGAATCTCCTCAAAGGTGCCTCTGCAATGGGCTTTAGGTTTGATCTAATCAAATCTAGTTTTATAGATTCATTTATTTATGTCAGTTCTTCTACCTATTGAACTTCATCAAATTTAATCTTACAGACATTAGTTCCTTCCCCAAGAAACTTTTTTTCTAAAAAGATAGCCCTATGGTTGACCAACATTTTTTGTTCTTTAGCAAGGAAGAAGTAATACCCCTTAGTTTCTTTTGCATACTCAATAAAAAGATATTTATTAGATCGAGATCTAATTTTATCTATTTTTAAATATTTAACATAAACCGGATACCTCCAAATCCTAAGGTATGAGAGCATCGGCTTACGCCCAGTCCATATCTCATATAGTATTTTATTCATAGACTTACTCGAAATTCTATTAAGCATATAACAAACTAACTCAAGAGCATATCCCCAAAAGAAGATCAACAAACTTATAAAGACTATCATTGATCGAACCATATCTAATAGAGTTCGATTCCTCCTTTCAGACATCCAATTATGTTGTGGTGTCTCAGAAGAGATCCATTGAGAGAGAATCTCATTCTCTTCTAGATATGTCAGAAACTCACTGATGAGATATTCACCTCCTCTGTCTGATCAAAGTATTTTAATACTCTTCCTAGTTTATTTCTCAATCTTATTATGGAACCATTTAAATATTTCAAACGATTCAGATTTATGTTTTATAAGATAGATATACCCATACCTAGATAGATCGTCAGTGAATGTAATGAAGTAGTAATACCTACCTCTGGCACTAGTATTCATGGGTCCACATATATCAGTATGGATTAGACTTAGAGCTTTGCTTGCTCATTTACCTTTTTCAGTATAAGGTGACTTGGTCATCTTTCCAAAAAGACAAAACTCACAGGTTAACAATGAATCACAATTATTGACTTTGAGGATTTCCTCTTTAGTTAACCTATTTGTCTTATTCTTATTAATATGATCTAGCCTACAATGCCAAAGATAGGCATCTGAGACATTATCTACTCTAGGATGTTTATTAGACGCGTACGTTACACTAACAGACCGTGACAAAGTATAGATGCCATTACTCATTTGTCCATTCATCATAGTAACACTATTCAAAATGATATCACAATAATTATTTTTTATTAAAATTTTATATCCATTCATGATTAAAAGGCCTACAGAAATTACATTCAATAAGAATGACAGACAATAGTGACAACACTTAAAATAATGATATAAGAATTTAAAACAGGCTTGATAATTCTTAAAGCTAGAACTGGAATAGATCTTCCATCTTCAATGTTTAAAAATCTCTCACCATCTTCAATCCTCCTACTAACCTTAAGTCCCTATAATGAATTGTGAATATTAATAAGACTTTCAGTATCTAATACTCCGATCGTAGTATCATCACAAATAGGAAAGCTGTCAGGTGTTATCATATAATTATCTTGACTAGCAACTGCTTGCTTTTTTCTTTTATTTGGCCTATTTGGGTCAAGAAAAACCATGTATTAAGGATAATTTCTCTTCCAGTGACCTAACTTCTTACAGTAGAAGCACTCTGCCTGACTCTAGTTAGACTTGGACTTCTTGGTTTGACCAAACTTGGACTCCCCAACACTCTGCACCATCTTCTTATTTTTCTTTTTTTCCTTTCTTAAAGGGACGATGTCCAGAAGATGAACCTCTTACTATATTCACCGGCTCCTTGTGAAGTTGGTCATCCTTCTCAAAAGTCTACAGCAGCCCCAGCAAACTGTGGTATTTAGCTGCAGGCTTAATCATTTTACAATGACTGAGAAAGGATAGGTAGAACTTGGGCAAAGAGTTCAGAATTGCATCCTTTTCAAGCTGTTCATGCAAGAAAAATCTGAGTTTGCTCAAGTGCTCGATCTGCTTGATCATACATAGTACATGATCAGTGACCGATGCCCCCTCCCTCATCCGAGCATTGAAGATAGCATAACTGATCTTGTGCTTCTTAATGTCATCAAGAGTACCAAACGACTTGTTCAACACTTGCAACATGTCCTCCTTTGGATTCTGATCATGCAGCAGAATATGAATTTTAAAAAAATTTAATATATATATCAAAAGTTTTAATAATAAAAATTATCAAATCGAAATTGAAATCTTAGAATCATTTTGTAGATGTCGAACAAACCAAAATCAAGCATGCAAAGAGTTAGAAACTCATACTTTCTAAAATGATAAATATGGTAAGAAGGTGATTTCCATAAGACTCCAAAGTACAAGTCCTCCAATGATGATCCACATGGAAGATGATCAAGATCCTTCCCAACCAATGCTGTGTCGCAGCCTTTTCTTCATAAGAACACTGTTAGATTCTTTCTCGAAGAACAATGGCACTAACACACTTTTACCTTCAATCCCTCCACTAGGACTACATCAAGAGAGTTCTCTCCAAAAATCTCACAACCTAGGATTTGATTTTAAACTCTAACATATAAAAAAATCAAATCCTAGGACAAGCACACCACACTTACCTTTATCCTCACTTCTCTTCTTTCTATTTTTTCCACTCAATTTTTTAATCTTTTTCTCTGATTGTTTTCTAGATTTTCCCCCTCTTATCACATGCCTAAGCCTCAATTTTTTTTTCAGCCCTTATCCCATAAGGGACATCCCATTTAAATAGGTAATGAAGAGGTGGCAAGGAGTCCTAAGGGCTGCCAACTCTTGGCACTCCACTTCCTTACATTAAGAATTAATTCTCTGATGAAATAAATGGCATAAAAGAGCCTTCATATAGAAGGACACCTCCTCTTCTATGCCCCATAAATTCCATATTTAATCTGGCATGTGATAATTAATTAAAAAAAATTGGTGGAATAAGAAGAGATGTTAAAAGACTTAAAGAAGAACTCTCCATCTTCCTTAATGCTAATAGAGGGTGGGCGGCATTTATTTTTGGCATGGACAACCTGATGGTGTGGAGGAGTCCTTCCACACTTGAATCACTTCTAAGTTAGATAGGAAACTAATTAATTTAGACCTAATCCAATTAGGTCAAAGGCAACATGTTTGGTTTAGCTCAAACACTTTGAACCTAACTTAATTGGAAATTTGGGTTAATACAATGTACTAGCATATCAAATTAACCTCTAAGATTTATATTAAATTTTAATTAAATCAAAATAAGATCAAATTTTAAAGTGTGTGATCCATTAGGTTTCAAATATAGCCAGCAGTGGACTCAGGCTTTTAACCTAGCCCTAATCCGATTAGATTAGGTCAGCCCAATTGCACCAATTAACTAGGACTCTTCCTAATTAATTTTCAAATTAAACTCTTTTAATTTTTATGAGTCCACAAGTCAAGATTGACGTCTAGCAACATGTCATGACTATTCAGAAGAGATAAAATTTGGTAAAAATATCAAAAATACCCTCTAGTGGTAAGTTATCGTGCAATTCAATCCTTCAGTCATACAAGACCTCAAATAAGCTATGGGCATGGAATCATGTCAAGCCCAATTGCTTATTTAAATGTATCTTGGAAAAAAGGTGATGATTTGGTTGATGATATAATAGAAATCTCTTTCTAATTATCATCCTACTTTGACCAAAGACTTCTAGAATCATCAACCTATAAGATCATATAGGATATTTGCTCCTCTTATTAAGAGTGACCGATCTCTTATTGACCACTTACAACCTTCATGTATACTTCACCATATCCAAAATATCCTACACAAGGATCAAAGAACCAAGTTAGGAAATAAACCAAAATATGGATTCATGTACATAAGGTACTATGGTGATCTCAGGTCAAAGGATCACTTGCACAACTCTCAAGAGAGAACAATCAGCTGATATGTAAATAAGACTCCAATAGATATGTTCTCTCATAGATCAATTCAGTAAACTCATTCTCTAATGAGTATCCATATCTTTGTATTAGTGTCGCCACACAAGAAGTTGTGAGATCAACCACTCTCACCATTGAGCATACATAGGATCTGCCAGCCTTACCAGTATCATTGATCTCCGACTCAATTAATCAATGATTAAAAATATTTTAGATCAGAGCTATCAAAGATTTAGGTCTCACTGACATGATCTCATCACAGTTCTAAAACCATTGCCCAGACGTATGGGGTCCTTTATAATCTTAAACAATAATATGATGTAGCATATAATAAATCGAAAAGTCTATTTTATTAATTAATAATGTCAAGTACATGAGTTTGGAAGAAAAAATACAGAAAAACATCCCATTGCATCTAATATGCGATTGGCTTGTAGGACATAATTCTTTCAATCTTCCACTTGCACTAGAGTCAATCACCCCTATACTTGATGCCCATGCAATCTAGTTGGTGGTCAAACTACTGTAATGATAAGAACATAGTGAACGGGTCTGCTATATTGTTCTTGATGTCAACTCGCTCTACGATCACATCGCATCTTTCGACTATCTCCCAAATAAGGTGGAACCACCTAGGATGTGCTTGAACTTATGATGAGACCTTTATTTCTTGGCTACAGCAACTGTCCCAGTATTGTCATAATAAAGAGGCACTGGTTGTTCAATTTTTGGAACCACATCCAAGTTTGAGATAAACTTCTTCATCCAGATGGCCTCCTTAGCAGCCTCACTAGTAGCAATATACTCAGCCTTAGTGACTGAGTCAGCAATGATTTGCTATTTGAAAGTCTTCCAACTTACTGTTCCACCATACAGGATGAATATTGTTGCCCAGCTATGCAACCCAAGAGGGGGGGGGTGAATTGGATTTCTAAAAAATTTTAAGCCCAACAGATTACTTATGAAGAACAAAACAAAGACTTTAATTCAATATTAATTACCTAAAGCAGGAATGCAAGAATAAAATAAAGAAATAAAGTGAAGCGATAAAGCACACCACAAACACAAAGATTTATAGTGGTTCGGTGCTAACCTTGCACCTACATCCACTCTCCAAGATCCTACTTGGGAATTTCAATCCACTATCCTTTGTATTCAATCCGAATACAAAACATCGGAAACTCCGACACTAGCTATCCCAAGCTAGATCACTTGTTTCCCAGGTACAAGTAAACTCAAAACACTCTGATTTCAGGTTCGGATCAACCTTTCCTTGTTTTGGAAATCCTCCAAAAATAAGAACAAAAACTCACAAAGAGTTAGAAAATTTTGAGCACAGATTAATACAATAACAGCTCCTTAAATGAGCGAATATAACAATAAAAGCTTTACTCAAATGAAGAACCCCTTTTTCGGATTTTCTCAAAGTGGATGAACGCTTGAATGCTTGAGAAGAGGTTGATTGTTGATTGAAGATCTCTTGAAAGCTTTGAACGATCTCTAGATCAAGGTTGAAACAATAGGCGTGAAGAATTCTCTCCTTGAAAGCTCTTGTTTTTCTCTTTCACACTCTCTCTGGTATATTGTGGATCTTCTCTCTTTTTCTTTTTGGATTTTTCGTTGATCTCAGGCTTTTTCTTGCAAATTTTGGATCCTCTCTTCTGTTCTTCTCATTTTTGATTTCACGTTTAATCCGCTATTTAATCTGCAATTTTTTTTACCATTTTAAGCATTTTGTAGCATTAGAAG
Organism: Elaeis guineensis; assembly: GCF_000442705.2. NCBI lineage: Eukaryota > Viridiplantae > Streptophyta > Magnoliopsida > Arecales > Arecaceae > Elaeis > Elaeis guineensis. The sequence continues at coordinate 3,678,950 of NC_026008.2, read as the reverse complement.
CAAGAGAAAATAATTTAGGTAGATAAAGAGCCGTTAGAGCAATTTTAGGAAGCATAAATGGCAATTAAAACGGGCAAAAAAATAGCCGTTGCTGATATTTCCCGTCGCAGGGGTCGACTCATGAGTCGACTCATGCATCAGGAGTCGACTCATGAGTCGACTTCTGTTGCACAGACCAGAAGGTCTGATTTCTGGATTTTTCGGCTCAAATCAGCAGAGGTCGACTCATGAGTCGACTCATGCCTTGTGGGTCGACTCATGAGTCGACTCACAGGTCGTGCCAAGCCAAAAAACCAGCGTGCCATGGGAATTTTTTGCGTGCCAATCAGCTCACAGTGCCATGAGTTGACTCATGAGTCGACTCATGCACTTCAAACCTTCATAACTTCAAAAATATAAGTCCAAATACAATAAAATTTTCACCAATAGTTTACAAATCATTTGTTCTATCAAATGATACTATCAAATCAAGATTTTAGTGAAATTATGATTTTGCCTTTGAAGAGCATAAGGACTTTTTCATTTTAAAATTATTTGTATCCCTTCAATCTGCTTTGTAATCATCAAAATCAATCTAGGAGCAACAATCTCCCCCTTGTTGCTCTTAGATTGATTTTGATGATCACAAAGCAGATTGAAGGGATACAAATAATTTTAAAATGAAAAAGTCCTTATGCTCTTCAAGGGCAAAATCGTAATTTCACTAAAATCCTGATTTGATAGTACCATTTGGTAGAACAAATGATTTGAAATCTATTGGTGAAAATTTCATTGTGTTTGGACTTATATTTTTGAAGTTATGAAGGTTTGAAGTGCATGAGTCGACTCATGAGTCAACTCATGGCACTGTGAGCTGATTGGCACGCAAAAATTCTCCTTGGCACGCTAGTTTTCTGGCTTGGCACGACCTGTGAGTCGACTCATGAGTCGACCCACAAGGCATGAGTCGACTCATGAGTCGATCCCTGCTAATTTGAGCCAAGAATTTCCAGAAATGCATTCTCTGGTTTTTGCAACAGAGGTCGACTCATGAGTCGACCCCTGAAGCATGAGTCGACTCATGAGTCGACCCCTGCGATGGGAATTGTCAGCAACGACTATTTTTTTGCCCATTTTAATTACCATTTATGCTTCCTAAAAATCCTCTAACGGCTCTTTATCTACCTAAATTATTTTCTCTTGCTTCTAATGCTACAAAATGCTTTAAATGATGAAAGAAATTGCAGATTAAATAGCGGATCAAACGTGAAATCAAAACAGTAGAGAAGAAGAGAAGAATAGAAGAAAGGATCCGAAATTTGCAAGAAAAAGCCTGAGATCAACGAAAAATCCAAAGAGAAAAAGAGAGAGGATCCACAATATAGCAGAGAGATTGTGAAAGAGAAAAGCAAGATCTTTCAAGGAGAGAATTCTTCACGCCTATTGTTTCAACCTTGATCTAGAGATTGTTCAAAGCTTTCAAGAGATTTTCAATCAACAATCAACCTCTTCTCAAGCATTCAAGCGTTCATCCACTTTGAGAAAATCTGAAAAAGGGGTTCTTCATTTGAGTAAAGCTTTTATTGTTATATTTGCTCATTTAAGGAGCTGTTATTGTATTAATCTGTGCTCTAAATTTTCTAACTCTTTGTGAGTTTTTATTCTTGTTTTTGGAGGATTTCTAAAACAAGAAAAGGTTGATCCGAACCTGAAATCGGAGTGTTTTGGGTTTACTTGTACCCGGGAAATAAGTGATCTAGCTTGGGATAGCTAGTGTCGGAGTTTCCGACGTCTTGTATTCTAGCTTGGGATAGCTAGTGTCAGAGTTTCCGACGTTTTGTATTCAGGTTGAATACAAAGGATAGTGGATTAAAATTCTCAAGTGGGATCTTGGGGAGTGGATGTAGGTGCAAGGTTAGCACCGAACCACTATAAATCCTTGTGTTTGTGGTGTGCTTTATCGCTTTATCTTATTTCTTTATTATATCCTTGCAATACTGCTTTAGGTAATTAATATTGATTTAAAGCCATTGTTTTGTTCTTCATAAGTTATCTGTTGGGCTTAAAATTTTTAGAAACCCAATTCACCCCGCCCTCTTGGGTTGCATAGCTGGGCAACAAGTGGTATCAGAGTCGGTGCTCTAGCCCTTCTTTGATCTAACAATCAAAGAGCCAAAGATCTATGGCAACCCATGTTGGAACTTCTCTAGCCGAGGGGCAATCAACAAACCGACCTCCACTTTTCAATGGGTCTAATTACACCTATTGGAAAGCTCGGATGAAGATTTTCATACAAGCACTCGACTATGATATGTGGAGTATCATAGTGAATGGTCCTCACACACCCACCAAGATAATAGATGGTGAGGAGTCAACCAAACCCGAGAAAGAATGGGATGAGGTTGACAAGAAATTGGCACAATTAAATGCCAAAGCCATGAATGTTCTTTATTGTGCACTAGATGCTAGTGAATTTAATCGTATTTCTACTTGTGCATCTACTAAAGAAATATGGAATAGGTTAGAAGTCACCCATGAGGGAACAAATCAAGTAAAAGAGTCTAAAATAAACATGCTTGTACATAAATATGAATTGTTCAAAATAGAGCATGATGAGTCCATAACTGCTATGTTTACTCGTTTTACTGATATAATCAATGGTTTAAAGAGTCTTGGCAAATCTTATACTAATAGTGAACTTGTAAGGAAGATTCTCAGGTCACTGCCAAGAACTTGAGAAGCCAAGGTGACTGCCATCCAAGAAGCAAAGGACTTGAACACTCTACCTCTAGAAGAGCTTCTTGGATCCTTGATGACTCATGAACTTAGCATGAAGCAACATCAAGAGGATGAAGTCAAAAAGAAAAGAACCATTGCCCTCAAATCCACAACTTCGCCTGATTATGAAACGGATGACTCTGAAGATGAAGATCAGGATGAAGAGATGGCTCTCATCACCCAAAAATTTAAGAAGTTTCTAAGAAAAAGGAAACAGGAGATGAGAAAGAAATTCACAAAAGGGGATCAAAGCAAAGAAAAGGAGAAAGATCAAACCCCTATATGCTACGAGTGCAAGAAGTCAGGACATTTCAGATCCGAATGTCCACAATTGAAGAAAGGTCCAAAGAAGTTCAAAAAGAAGGCAATGATGGCGACCTGGAGTGTGAGTGATGACCCAAGCTCCGACGAGGAAACCTCAACAGAACAAGCCAATCTGTGCCTGATGGCACATGAAAATGAGGTAACTTCTGAATCCACTAGTGAATTTACTTTTGAAGAATTGCATGAAGCATTCTATGATTCAATTGATGAATTAAAGAAACTAGGGAAGAAAAATAAAGAGCTGAAATTGGAAAATCAGTCCTTAGTGAAACAAGCTGAAAATCTTTCAATTGAAAAATTCACCTTGATTCAAGAAAATCAAAACTTAAAGGATGAAATGAACAAGCTGAAATCTATAGTAGATAAGTTCACCTTAAGTTCAAACAAGCTAAATATGATCCTTGATAATCAGAAAGCTATATATGATAAGGCTGGACTTGGTTATAAACCCCTGAAGAAACAAAAATTTCTGAAGGATATTTATGCAAATTATTCAAGCAAAAAGTCTACAAATATTACTTCTTTTAAATGTGGAAGAATAGGACATAAATCATACACATGTCTTATTAACAAATATGCAAACACAAAGAAAATATGGGTTCCAAAAGGAACCATTATGACTAACCTAAAAGGACCCAAGAAAGCTTGGGTACCTAAGACAGAAACTTGATCTGTGCTTGCAGGTGTGTCTAGCATCCCAAGAAGGAAACAGGAAATGGTATCTTGACAGCGGATGCTCGAGACACATGACTGGTGATGAATCACAATTCATCACGCTTGATGCTAAGGATGGAGGGATGGTCACCTTTGGAGACAATGGCAAAGGAAAGATCATCGGGATAGGTAACATTGGTATCACTCCCTCCAAATACATTGAGAATGTTTTACTAGTTAAAGGTTTAAAGTATAACTTACTTAGCATTAGTCAATTCTGTGATAAAGGGTATAAAGTAAGTTTTGAATCATCTGTTTGCATTGTGACAAGTCCTATTAACGATGGCATTAAATTTATAGGACATAGGCATGGCAATGTTTATATGGTAGACTTGAATGATTTAACTAAATTAGACATGCAATGCCTAGTTTCCTTAAGTGCTAAAATAAATGAGACTAGTTGGCTGTGGCATCGTAGACTTGCACATATTAGCATGCATTCTCTTTCAAAATTAATTAAAAAGGATTTAGTTCTCGGTTTGCCAAAACTGAATTTTGAAAAGGATAGAATTTGTGATGCATGCCAATTAGGCAAACAAACTAGAGTTTCATTTAAATCCAAAAATACTATTTCAACTTCTAGACCTTTAGAGCTCTTACATATGGATTTATTTGGACCAACTAGAACCACTAGTCTAGGAGGAAAACGATATGGATTTGTAATAATTGATGATTACTCTCGTTTTACTTGGGTTTTCTTTTTAGCTCACAAAAATGAAACTTTTCAAATTTTCACTAAATTTTATCGAAAAGTCACTAATGAAAAAGGGTTTTCAATTCAAAATATTAGAAGTGATCATGGAACAGAATTTGAAAATCAAGACTTTGAAAATTTTTGTGATGAAAATGGAATTGGCCATAACTTCTCTGCTCCTAGGACACCTCAACAAAATGGGGTAGTTGAAAGGAAAAATAGAACCTTAGAAGAAATGGCCCGTACCATGCTTTGTGAAAGCAACCTTCCAAGATATTTTTGGGCGGAAGCTATTAACACAGCATGTTACATTTTAAATCGTGCTTTAATTAGATAATTTTTAAAGAAAACCCCCTATGAACTTTGGAAAGGAAGAAAACTAAATATTGCATATTTTCATGTTTTTGGTTGCCGATGTTTTGTATTAAATAATGGCAAAGAAAAACTTGGTAAATTTGATGCAAAATCAGATGAAGCAATCCTTCTAGGTTACTCCTCCACTAGTAAAGCATTTAGAGTGTTCAACAAAAGAACTTTAGTAGTTGAGGAGTCCATACATGTTGTCTTTGATGAATCTAACGATCTTCCTTCAAGAAAGAATGAGGGTGTTGATGATGCAGATCTACTAATAGAAGGTATGAAGGAGATCACTTTGAAAGACTCAGCAACTCCAGAAGACAAGGATCAAGAAGTCAAACAAAATGAGAAAGGTGAAGAAATTCAAGAACAACCTCAAGGTACAAATGACTTATCCAAAGAATGGAGGTATGTTCACAACCACCCTAAGGAGTTAATTATTGGTGACCCTATGCATGGGGTAAAAATACGTTCTTCACTTAGAGATGTACTTAATCATTGTGCTTTTGTATCTCAACTTGAACCTAAAACTTTTGAAGAGGCTGAAAATGATCATAACTGGATTAATGCTATGCAAGAGGAACTTAATCAATTTGAAAGAAATAATGTTTGGACCTTAGTATCAAGACCTAAAGATTATTCAATAATTGGAACAAAATGGGTCTTTAGAAACAAGTTAGATGAGCATGGAAATGTAATTAGAAATAAAGCAAGACTGGTTGCTAAGGGATATAATCAAGAAGAAGGAATTGATTTTGATGAAACCTTTGCACCTGTTGCTAGATTAGAAGCCATTAGACTTCTACTTGCTTATGCTTGCTTTATGAAATTCAAACTATTTCAAATGGATGTTAAAAGTGCATTTTTAAATGGATATATTTCTGAAGAAGTATATGTAGAACAACCCCCTGGATTTGAAAATCATGCTTTTCCCAATCATGTCTTTAGATTAAATAAAGCTTTATATGGTCTAAAACAAGCACCTAGAGCATGGTATGAAAGGCTAAGCAAATTTTTACTAAATAATGGTTTCTCAAGAGGCAATGTAGATACAACCCTATTTATTAAAAGAAACCAAAATGATATGCTAATTATACAAATTTATGTTGATGACATAATTTTTGGGTCTACTAATGAATCCCTATGTCAAGACTTTGCTAAGCTTATGCAGGGAGAGTTCGAGATGAGCATGATGGGAGAACTCACCTTCTTTCTCGGACTCCAAATTAAACAATCAAAAGAGGGAATCTCCATCACCCAAAGCAAGTACACCAAGGAACTACTCAAAAGATTTGGAATGGAGAACTGCAAACCAATTGGCACACCAATGAGTCCCTCAAGTAAGCTTGACAAGGATGATGAAGGTAAAAGCGTAGACTTAAAATACTACAGAGGTATAATTGGCTCATTATTGTATTTAACTGCAAGTAGGCCTGATATCATGTTTAGTGTTTGCTTATGTGCAAGATATCAATCTAATCCTAAGGAATCTCATTTGAATGCTGTTAAAAGAATCCTTAGATACTTAAATGGTACACAAACTATAGGATTATGGTACTCTAAGGACTCACAAATTAATTTGTTAGGATATTCTGATGCTGATTTTGCTGGATGTAAATTAGATAGAAAAAGTACAAGTGGAACTTGCCAATTTCTTGGAGTAAATCTAATCTCATGGTTTAGCAAGAAACAAAATTCGGTGGCACTGTCTACGGCTGAGGCCGAATACATTGCAGTCGGAAGTTGTTGTGCTCAAATCTTGTGGATTAAGCAACAACTCGAAGATTTTGGAATCAAACTTAATAAAACACCAATAAAATGTGATAATACAAGTGCCATAAATCTATCTAAAAATCCAATACAACACTCAAGATCTAAACATATTGAAATAAGACATCATTTCATAAGAGAACATGTTCAAAATAAAAATATAATTCTTGAATATATTTGTACTGAAAATCAATTAGCCGATATCTTTACAAAGGTCCTTAGTGAGGATAGATTCTATGAAATTAGGAGAAATCTAGGAGTTCTAGATC
>NC_026008.2:3642748-3671965 GCF_000442705.2 Elaeis guineensis | reverse complement strand
CAATCAGTTGCACTCTCTGTCTATAAAAAGGGATCCCAGATACATTCTTCTCTAAGCTCAAAACTCTATCTTGAAACTCTGCTAAAATTCTATTTGAGCACTCCATTTCTGTTGAGGCAGAGTACTGACTTGAGCGTCAGAGGGTCTTGCCAGAGCACCCCCAACTTCGGTTTAGACTTCCCATGCAGGTCCCAGCGGCGGATGCGACCCCCTCGACTTCAGCTTCTCTGACATCTACAGAATTTTGCACCAACACTAACTTAAAGATGGATGTTGAATCCTTATTAGAACACTGATAGATACGAGAAGAACCTAAATCAACGTATCTAAAAATTAAGAGTCTGTGTCAAATAAGCATCTTAATTTTTGATACGATGATTTGAGAAACTCATAAATTGGTGTATCAGGATGCTTCTGTGCCTTTTCTTTTTCTATAGATAGAACTCATACTGAGATTCCAAAGCATTCAACTCTTAGATAAAGATCAATCCCTCTCTCTTCCTTGTCTTGTTAGGACAAAGCTCTTCTATTAAGACATGTCGCTGATTTAAGACATGGCTTAGAAAGAGAGTTGGAGGTGATTTAGAGAGTAGAGAGAGTGAGAAAGAAAGGTTAGGGTTCATCTGAGAGGGGTTTTGGTCTAGGGTAGGCTAAGAGGCTCAATTGGTGAAGCAATTCATAGGCAAGATTCTACCGGAGCAATTCTTTGATCAACTTCTGTGTGGATCAATGTTAGAGGACTCACGCTTGGGGGTCTTATGGAATCAATTACCAGCTTCTTCCCTTTCTTAACCGGCTTAATAGGCATGAGTTTATACCCATTATTTATTATTTACCATATGGTAAGAGGGTCCTAGGTTTTGGATTTTGGGAGACTGAGTTTCAAGAAAAATTTTTGAAATTCATCTTCTGTTGCACTCTCCGAAACCCAACATAAATCTTATTTAATTGGGCTTACCTATTTATCTAGAACCCTGATTGGATCGAGCCTAAAGGGGGTACAAGTTTAGGCATCCCAAGCCTTATCCATGCCCATATCAAAGAGTCCAAAGAGGCTTGGACTCTGGGTGCACCATTTTTGTGCGACGAAACAAAAGTTTGCATGCAAAAAGATCAAAAGTTCTTCTGCATATTAATCACTTATTTTTGGTTAAATATTAGATAGATAAGGAAGCCTTCCATGCCCCTTGAATTTTGATAAGATTAGGATTTTATTTTTAATTTGGCATGGAGTCCTTGTATGGATGCCAAAACATGGAAGGACACCACAAAATAAAATATTATGATGTTTTGTTTGGTTAAAAGGTTTTGAAAATCCTTTTAATCTAAAACTAAAACCCATGTGGAGCTCTCTCAGCTCTCTATCTAGTTGGCACAAACTTTAAAGTTTGCCATGGCCAGATGGGGCATCAAATGCCCTAAATTCTTGGCACATGCAGGATGAAGCAATGCGAGGAGTCGCGACTTCATGCCAAGATTTCTTCTTGTTGAAATATAGTCACACATCAAAATTTATGTCATCAGAAGCCTTGCTCAAAGAACTTTTTAGGTGGTGGAATCAGAAATTTTTTAGTTTAAAAAAGGGCATTGAATGCTTATCTGATTGTAGATGGATGCGAGTAGAATCTGAATTAACATATATGAAAATTAAGAGTCCTCAAATAAGTATCTTAATTTTTTGATATGCTGATTTAAGGAACACATGAAGAGGCATATTTGAGCCTTTTTTTGCATCTCTTCTGCTCCTATAAATAGGACTCATATCGAGAGTCCAAGGCACTCAAATTCTCAGACAAAATCAATCCCTCTCTCTTCCTTGTCTTGTTAGGACATAGTTCTTCTTTAAGACAAGTCTGCTGATTTTAAAACAAGACTTAGGAAGAGAGTAGGAGGTGATTTAAAGAGTAGAGAGAGTGAGAAAGAAAGATTAAGGGTTCATCTGAGAGAGATCTTGGTCCAAGGTAGGCTAAGAGGCTCAATTGGTGAAGCAGTTCATGGACAAGATTCTGTCGGAGCAATTCTTTGATCAACTTCTTGTGTGAATCAATGTTGAAGGACTCACACTTGGGGTCTTGTAGAATCGATTATCAGATTCTTCCTTTTCTTCATCGACTTAATAGATATGAGCTCTATATTAATTAGTTATTTTGACTGTATGGTTAAGGGGTCCTAGGATTTTGGGTTTACGAAAAACTTGAGTTTCAAAAAAAAATTTTGAAATCCATCTTCCGTTGTGCTCTCTGGAACCCAACAGTGGTATCAGAGCCTTCCTTAATCAATGCAATCAAAGAGTATTTTTAGTATATATATATATGTTTCTGATTGGCACTGATTAGGGGTTTTAATTTCTGACTAAGCATCAAAAATCTAATCAACATTAGAGAAATGTTTAGAATTATTTATCCAACATTCTGTAAGGTTGCCCTAGCATAGCAGTGGACATCTGCTATGTGGTAAATGATTATCCTAGAATGATAAAATAACTATCACCTTACACACCATATGATGTTATTGTTACTTTGATTGTAGCATGCTCAAATTTTGTGTTATAGTACAAGGATGTGCATGAGACCATGAAAAACCCTAATTAAAATTATATTAACTTGTAGTGATAAGCAACTATAAGCTAACCAATTCTTGAATCGATTAAATCAATTAGTTTCTAAGAGTATTTTAAGTACGGTGGTTAGTTAATTGGTTCCGTTTGCTGGCCTGACCAACTTGTTGATGTCTAAAAAAGTAATGAGGAGACTTCCACCAATCTTATTTTAACATTTTTCTAGCCAATTGGATCAAATCTTGAATTAGGATTGCTTGATGTTGAAAAATTACTACTAGGAGGCCTTCCTTCATGCTAGGCCTATGTTATGGCTAGAAATACAGTAGATTTGTTGTGTAACCACAGGACTTACTATGGAGACTATTGTAATATAGTTCTGGTACATATTAAATGCTTATGATATTTTTAAGTGTGTTGCTTTGTTGTGTAACTATAAGAGAGCATTATTTAAATCTGACTGTATGAAAATGAAGGGTCTAACTTAACTAAAACTTTATAATTTGCTGTGTAACCATAAGGCTATAAAAATTTTAGAGGCAAAAATATTATTGAGAGTTGCATGGGATACAATTAGAAAGGGTATCTTACCTTTGAACTCATAGAGGTTTGTTGTGTAACCATAAGATTGATATGAGAAATTAGGATCTCAACCCCACATCAAAAATTAGGATAGAATTTTTCATTTACCATAGGAGAGGGTTATGGTATCCGATAAAATAGTGGAAGACACAACTAGATAGAAGACCTTATCTTGTTGTGAATGTTATTATGAGTTGTCTGATTGTATGTTGTTCTTGTTATGTAAATAATTTCATTATGCCTTCTTCACTCTCATTGCGAAGCATTCTAGATAATAATAAGTTGATCGATCTGAACATTGTGGACTAGATGAGGAACTTACGTATTATTCTTGTACAAGAAAAGATCTCCTATATTTTGGATACTTCAGCCTTGATTCTATTAGGAAAAATACTACCGAGGAGGAGAGAGCCACATATAAGATGTGGCTAAATGACAATACTATTATCAAGTGCATCATGTTGGCCTCCATGAGCAACGAGCTGTAAAGGCAACATGAGAAAATAGATCCTCAATCTATACTCCTTAACCTTAAGGAGTTATATAGAGAACAAAGCCGGACTGCTAGGTATGAAATATCCAAACAGCTTTTTTGAGCTAGGATGACTAAAAGCACACTAGTTCTAGCCTATGTGCTTAAACTCATTAACTTGATTACTAGATTAAGTCAATTAGATTTTCACATGGATAGTGAACTCAGTCAGGATCGATACTGCAATCTCTCCTAGATTCTTTCTTCCAGTTTGTAATCAACAATCATATGAACAAGCTGGACACATCATTGCTAGAGCTACTTAATATACTTAAGGTAGCAGAAACCCACATTAAGGGAGAGAAGAGTACTATTCTTTTTATAAACAAGAAGAAAACTAGCAAGAAGGGTTTGAAACTAAAATTAAACCCTAAAAGTAGCATCTTCAAGAAGAAAATGGCAAAGGATGTCACCTATTTCCACCGCGGTAAACTAGGACATTGGAAAAGAAATTGTAAAAGTTTTCTTGCAAACATGAAGCAGAGTGCAAGTACTACACAAAAGGATATGTATATGATACAAACTGCTTTATCGTTAAGTCATTCAGCTGGTAATCTTTGGATATTGGATACTACCTGTGGTTCCCACATCTGTAAATCTTTGCAGAGATTGCAAAAAATTTGAAGGATGAAGAAAGGTGACTTTAAGCTATTTGATGCTAGTGGAGAGACCATATACGCCGAAGCTGTAGGCACCTACCTGCTAAAGTTACCTTTCGGCAGGGTTCTGGAACTAGAAGACTACTACTATATGCCGAAAATAATTAGAAATATAATATTTGTATCCTTGTTATTAAGATAAGATTTTGAAATAAATACAAAGGGTAATAGTTGCTCTATTATTCATTCTAATAAAATTTTTGATATTCGTTTTATTGAAAATGGTCTTCTAGTTCTGTCACCTAATGATGAAATTTTTCATATTAATATGAATATGAAAAGACAAAGAGAGGATATCAATGAGACATACCTATGGTATTACCATCTTGGTCATATCAGTGAGTCAAGAATAAACAAGTTATACAAAAATATATTCTTTGACTCATGTGATTTTGAATCATATGGGACTTGTGAGTCTTGTCTCATGGGAAAGATGACTAAGACTCCTTTTGTTGGATATGGAGAAAGGGTAAACGAGTTGTTGGCTCTTGTACACTCTGATGTGTGTGGGCTTATGACAACTCAAACTAGAGGAGGATACTCCTATTTCATCATATTTACTAATAATTTATCTAGGTTTGAATATATATTTTTTATGAAACACAAGTCCGAAGCTTTTGATAAATTTAAGGAGTATCAAAGTTTGGACGAAAAATAAACTAAAAAAAATATTAAGCTTCTTCGATCTGATCAAGGAGGAGAATACTTATCCAGTAAATTTTTTGATCATCTTAAGTTTAAAGGTATTCTTTTTGAATGGACCACTCCTTACACATCACAATTAAATAGTATAGTAAAAAGAAGAAATCACACTTTATTAGATATGATGTGGTCCATGATGTGCTTCACCGACCTACCAATATCTTTTTGGGGATATGCCTTAAAAATTGCTACATATGTTTTAAATAGTGTACCTTCTAAAGCTATTTCTAGCACTCCATATGAAATATAGAAGGGTAGAAAGCCTAGTCTTAAGCTTCTTAAGATTTGGGACTGCCTGACTTTTGTCAAAAATAATTTTAGACATAAATTAAGTGCTAGATTTAAAAAATATAGATTTGTAGATTATGCATATGAGAGTATTGGATACTACTTCTATGTGTCTACTGAACAAAAGATAATTATTAGTAGGCATACTACTTTCTTGAAAAAGGAGTTTATCCAAGAAGGGGCTACTGGGAGGACAATTGAACTTTAAGAAGTTGATAACCTATAAATAAATATAGACAGTCCTCAAGAAAATTTTCTACCAGAAGTATCAAATGGAGAAGAACATCGACAACACACACCTCCTCTCTGAAGATCTGAAAGAGTTCGTCATATACCTATAAGATATGGCTTTGTCATAGAGAATGACAATGAAGCTAGTATCATTGAGAATGATGATCCACTAATATATTCGAAGCTATTATGAGTAAGGACTCTGATAAATGGTGGGAAGCCATAAAATCTGAAATAGACTCCATAATGACCAACCAAGTATGGACTTTGGTTGATTGCTTGAGGGTGTAAGCTCGATAGGTTGTAAATAGATCTTCAAAAAGAAGATTAAAATAGATGGTGAAGTAGATACCTACAAGGCTAGGTTGGTGTTGAAGGGTTTTAAACAAAGACAAAAAATTCACTATGATGAAACCTTCTCACCAGTGGTTATGCTCAAGTCCATCATAATTTTACTTACAATAGCTGCATACTATGTCTATGAAATCTGGCAGATGGATGTTAAGACTGCTTTCCTCAATAAAAATCTTGAAGAAGAAGTCTACATGATATAACTAGAGGGATTTATCTCAAATAAGAGATCCAATCAAGTGTGCAAGCTAAGAAAATCCATTTATGGATTAAAGTAGGCATCAAGGAGTTGGAACATTCATTTTAATGTTATTGCCAAATAGTTTGGCTTCATAAAAAATATGGATGAACCTTATGTGTATAAGAAGATAAATGAGAGTGCCATTATCTTCTTAATTCTTTATGTCAATGATGTATTATTAATTGAAAATAGAAATGATATCCCAATGCTTCAATCGGTCAAAACTTGGCTATCAAATCAATTTTCTATGAAATACTTGAGAGAAGCATCCTGTATACTTGGTATTAGGATTTATAGAGATAGATCTAAAAGGATGTTAGGCTTATCCTAGTCAAGATACATAGACCTTGTATTGCAGAGATTCAATATGAAAGTAAGTAAAAGATATTACTTACCAATGAGTCAAGACATACATCTCTCTAAGTAGAAATCTTTTAAGATACAAGAAGAGAGAGAAAGAATGAATTCTATCCCTTATACTTTGGCTGTGGGATCTATTATATATGCCATGCTATGTACCAGGCCTGATGTGGCTTATGCTTTAGGCATAGCCAATACATTTCAGGGCAATCCGGGAGAAGAACATTGAAAAGCTATGAAGAACATTCTTAAGTACCTGAGGACTAAATATATTTTTCTAATCTATGGAGGATCAGAGCTAAAACTAGAAGGATATATTGATTCTACTTTTCAATTTGATCCAGATAATAGCAAATCAATATGTGGATATATTTTTACCTTAAATAGAGGAGCAGTGAGTCAGAAGAGTTTAAAATAGCAGACTGTAGCTAACTCAACCACTGAGATAGAGTACATCGCTGCTAGTGAAGCCATCAAAAAAATTATCTGGATGAAGAAATTCATCACTGAGTTAGGAGTGGTTTCTGAAATTGAACAACCAGTACTACTTTATTTTGATAATACTGAAAGAATAATATCCTATAAGCCAATCACATATGGAATGCGATAGGGTGTTTATTGTAATTTATCTTTCAGTCTCATGTAATTGATATTTATTATTAATAAAATAAGATATTTTTGATTCATTATATGCTACATCTTATTTATTTTAAGATTATAATGAACCCCATAGGTCTGGACAATGGTTTTAGGATCATGATGAGATCACGCTAGTGAGACCTAATTCCTTAGTAGCTCTAACGTAAAATATTTCTAGTCGTTGGTACATTGAGTCAGAGATCAATGATACCGGTAAGACAGGCATGTCTTATGTAGGCTTAGAAATAAGGGTAGTTGCTCTCACAACCACTTGTGTGGGGACACTAATACAAGGATATAGGTACTTATCAGAGAATGAGTTCACTGAATTGACCTATGAGAGAATATCAGATGGAGTCTTATTTATATGTCAACTGATAATTCTCTAGTGGAAGTTGTGTATGTGATCCTTAGACCTAAGATCATCAGATATGTTGTGTACTTGGATCCATATTTTGGTTCACTACCTAACTTGATTCTCTGATCCCTGTATTGGGTGTTTTGGATATGGTGAAGAGTGTATGGAGGTTGTGAGTGATCAATAAGAGATCAGTCACTCCTAATAAGGGGAGCGAACATCCTATGTGATCTCATAGGTCGTTGATTCGGAAGTCTTTGGCCAAAGTAGGATGATAATTAGAAAAAAATTTTAATGTATCATCAACTGAATCATCACCTTCTAATCAAGATACATAATGATAAGTGATTGAGTTTGATATATTTTCATACCCACAGCTCATCTGAAATGTTGTTTGACTGAAGGATTGAATTATCCGAAAACTTGTCACTGACCGATATTTTGGTATTTTTTATCAAAATTTTAAAGCTTTTGGATAGTTATAACATATTACTAGATATCAATATTGACTTGTGGATTCGTCAGAATTAAAAGAGTTTAATTCTGAAGTCAATTTGGAAGAGTCCAAGTTGATTGGGACTCTTTGGATGACATAATCTCATTGGATTATGATTACATTGAAAGTCTTGATCCATTGCTAGCTAGATTTGGAACCCAATGAGTCACACATTTTAAGATTTGGCCTTGGTTTGATCTAATTAGAGTTTAATATAAATTCTATGGGTTAATTTGATATGCTAGCATATTGTATTAACCCAAGTTTCCAAATTAGTTTAGATCAAATTGTTTGAGCTAACCTAGACCAATTGACTTTGACCTAATGGGATTGGATCAATTTGGATTTGATCCTTATCCAACTTAGACCAATTTTAAGTGGAGAAGGAGTCCACTATGCCCATTACAACCCATGCACAAAAATAAATGCTGTCCCCCTTATTTTGGCATGTGAAGTAAAGAGTCCTTCTTAAAGAAGGCTCTTAACTAACATGCGTTGCCTTAAATTCCTGATTAAAAATCCTATGTTTTGTTGGTAAAATTTATTAAATTTTTTATGACATATAGAAGATTAAGAGTCCTTCTGCTCCAAGTAATTGGATCACCAAAAATTCACACGGTAAATTTATTTGGTGCATGGGAAGTTGGAGTGCCAAAGGTTAGCGCCTCTTCATCCCATGAGATGTCCCCCGGTCCCCTATTTATAGGGGATGCCCCACATTGCTTCCAGCTATGATTTTTAAATGAAATAAGAGAGAAAGGATGTGGTAAATATAAAAAAAATTTTGGAAAAATTTTGAGAAAAAAAAGAGAGAATTTTGAGTGGCAAAAATTGCTACAAGGGTGGTGAGATTTTCAGCAAGTGTTGCTTGAGCACCCTAGGATTTGGTTTTTCTATATGTTGGAGTCAAAAATCAAATTCTAGATTATATGACATTTGAAGAGTGTCTTCTTGGTGTCATTTTGTTAGTGAGATTGAAAGCAATTGGGCTTTGGTACAATCGTGATGTAAGTTCGAAGCTGACAGTATTTTTGAGAAGATAAGGCTGTGGTAGCGCACCAGTTGGGAAAGACATTGGCCAACTTCTGTGTAGATCACCGTTGGAGGACTTCTACCTTGGGGGTCTTGTGGAAAACACCAACATGCCACTTTTTCAAATTGGTTAAAGTATAATTTTCTATCTCTTTGCATGCTTGTTTTTTCTTTGATCGATATCGGCAAGATGATTCTAGGGTTTGGATTCTAGCTCGATAGTTTTATTTGATAAAGCTACTGATTTGTATGATTTTAAAATTTTAAAAATCACTTTCCACTGTATGGTTGGAACCCAACAAATACTGGAGCCAAGGACTCACCATAGATCCAAGCATATCCTTAGATGCTATCACCTCATTCGAGAGATTGTCGAAAGAGAAGACATATCTATTGAATGGATTAAGATAAAGAACAATATAATAGATTCATTCACTAAAATCTTACCACTATAGCTGTTTGATCACCATCTTGACAATATGAGTTTAAAATATAAGGGCAATTGGCTTTGGTGTAAGTGGGAGAATAAAAGATAGGTGCCTTAAATTCAATCGAATTTGTATTTCGATGACACTTATCTTTGTAAAACTTTAACTCATGTATTGACATTTATATATTAATAAAGATATTTTTTGATTCATCATTTATAGGTGTATCTTTCTATGTTTAAAGATAATGATGAACCTCATATATTAAGACAATGATTTTTGGGTTATGAAGTGGTCATGCTTGTAAGATCTGAAATCCTAAAACTCTAATCTAAAATTATTCTTAGTCATAGGAGTATTGAGTCGGGGATCAATGTTTCAGATAGACTGGCATATTTTATATATGCTCAATAGAGAGGGTGGCTGATTTTACAAGTCACTTGTGTGAGATACTAATACAAGGATGTGGGTGCTCATTAGGTAATGAGTTCACTAAATTGACCTACTAAAAGAGAACTTCTTATGGAAGTCTTATATACATGTCAAAAGAAGATTTTTTAAATGGGAGTTGTACAACTGGTCTTTAGACCTGAGACCACCATGAGATCTTATTCACATGAACCCATATTTTGATTTATAATGACTCATGACTAAGTCATGAACGGGGTGTTCCAGCTATGGTGGATTATGTATGAAGATCATGAGTTTGATCGATAAGAAATCGATCACTCCTTGTAAAAAGAGTTATCATCCTAAGCTATCTCATTAAATGATGGCTCAAAAAGTCTTTGATCAAAGCAAAAAAAGATTAGAAATAGTTTTTAATATCTCTTTAATCGAGTCTTCATTAGTAGGATGAGAGCTATATGAATAAGTATTAGGGTTTGACTTAATTCCATACCCATCATATATTCGGGATGAAGGTTGATTGAAAGATTGAATTGTACGATAACTTGTCACTGAAGGATATTTTTAAAATTTCTATCAAATTTTATATCTTCTAGGTAGGCAAGATACGTTGCTAGATGTCAATCTTATCTTGTAGATTTTTATGAATTAAAGAGTTTAATTTATGAGTCAATTAGAAAGAATTTTAATTTGACAACTTGTGTTGGCATGTGATTTAACCTGAATTGATTAGATTAGCTCTAATCTAACTTGATCAACATGCATCTAGACCTACTGCCAACTAGATGTGGAACCCAATAGGTCACACACATCAAGAAATTGATCAAAAAATTAATTGGATTCATTTTATAGGTCAATTGAACCTAATTGGGTGGCTAATTAACAAGCTAGCACTTGTTGGCTAACTCATGCTCCTAGCCAAATTAGATTTGGCTTAAACCTTATTTAATTGGGCTTATCTATTTATTTAGGATCTTGATTTGGATCAAGCCTAAAAGGGGTAGCCATGTTTGGGCATCTCCAAGCCTTATCCACACCCATATCAAAGAGTCTAAAGAGGCTTGGACTCTGGGCGTGCCATATTCGTGTGACGAAACAAAAATTGCGTGCAAAAGGACCAAAAGTCCTTCTGCATGTTAGTCACTTATTTTTGGTTAAATATCAGATAGATAAGGAAGCCTTCCATGCCCCTTGAATTCTGATAAGATCAGGATTTTATTTTTAATTTGGTGTGGAGTCTTTGTATGGACACCAAAACATGGAAGGAAGCCACAAAATAAAACCTCGTGATGTTTTGTTCGGTTAAGAGGTTTTGAAAATCCTTTTAATTTGAAGCTAAGACACATGTGGAGCCCTCTCAACTCTCTATCTGGGTGGCAAAAACTTTAAAGTTTGCTGAGGCAAGATAGGGCATCAAACACCCCTAAATTCTTGGTGAGCACGGGATGAAGCAACGCGAGGAGTCATGACTTCACACCAAGATTTCTTCTCATTGGGATATAGTCACACCTCAACATTTATGTCATCTGAAGCCACATTCAAAGAGAATTTTAGGTGGAAAAATCAGAAATTTTGTTATTTAAAAAAAAGATGTTGAATGCTTATCTGATTGCAGGCGGATGCGAGTAGAACCTAAATCAACGTATCTAAAAATTAAGAGTCCTTATCAAATAAGTATCTTAATTTTTTGATACGCTAATTTAAAGAACATGTGAAGAGGCATATCTGAGCCCTTTCCTGTGCCTCTTCTACTCCTATAAATAGGACTCGTACCAAGAGTCCAAGGCACTCAAACTCTCGGACAAAATCAATCTCTCTTTCTTCCTTTACTTGTTAGGACATAGTTCTTCAATTAAGAAAAGTCCGCTGATTTTAGGATAAAGCTTAGGAAGAGAGTAGGAGATGATTTAGAGAGTAGAGAAAGTGAGGAAGAAAGGCTATGGGTTCATCTGAGAGGGATCTGGATCCGAGTTAGACTAAGAGGCTCAATTGGTGAAGCAATTAATAGATAAGGTTCTATCGGAGCAATTCTTTGATTAACTTCTTGTGTGGATCAACGTTGGAGGACTCATACTTGGGGGTCATGTGGAATCGATTACCAACTTCTTCCCTTTCTTCATCGACTTAATAAGTATGAGTTCTATATCTATTAGTTATTTTGACTGTATGGTTAGGAAGGTTCTAGGGTTTTGGGTTTTCGAAAAACTTGGGTTTCAAGAAAAATTTTTGAAATCCACTTCCATTGCACTCCCTGAAACCCAACAATAAGGCATTGAAATTTGTCTGCAATCAAGGCACTGTGAAAGCTGACATAGAAGAAACCAGAAGCAGTGTCCATTCCATTCTGATAGTTTCTGAATCCAGTGTTATTAGGATCACAGAATTTATGGAGCAAATTAGCTAAATCATTGGATAGAGCAGAGGGACAAACAAGACCAGCCTGGATGTTGGGGATGTGCCAATGTATTGATCTTATTAGAATCACTTCTTAGCTTGTTCATAGCGTCACACATGCAAGCAAGGCCAACAACAGCTGGAACACCAGTAAAATCCTGCATAGAAAGTTTGACTAATATATAACAAGACAAATAAGACCCTTTAGATTAGAGTAATGTAGATGAGCCTTGTGGACCTACCTACATAAGAACATGAGTAGGCTTGAATGGAATCTCAACTTATGGTGATGTGTGGGCAAATGATCATACAGTTGATAGGCAATAAACGGTGCACTATTTTGAAACAATAGTGTCTCCAGATTCGGGTTCAATTAATGACATAGAACTTGATGCAATTGAAGATGGTGTGTAAGCAAACCGACAACAATGGGCATTTAGAGGTTCCCTTCCAGGAAAAGCATATAACCAAATAGAGTGAGAGAAAAGAAGAAAACACCTAAATTAGCATCATTTGAGCTAAGTATAGAGGAATCTAGGTGGTGAGAATTAACATAAGAATTCTAGGAATTACAAGTATGTGGTAAAAAAAAAAGCATAAATGATAGCAAATAAAAACTTTCAGCAAAATAATTCTTAAAAATGAACTATTAAAAATGAACTAGATAAAAATTGATGATTATACAACTGGGGAGACAATTCAGAATTGGAATTGAAGGGATTGGCGGCTCTGATGCGGCTAAGGAGCTGAGAGAGATGAGGTTTGGACTTGAAGTTAATCCCAATAATGATGATGAGGGGGATGAAGTCGTGGTCGGCAATGACTTTGGTCTTCTTCATCACCCAAGTACTCCACTCCATGAATATTCATGCCCCTTTGATCGTCTCCTTTTCCTTGCCTATTGTTTCATGCCCCAAATTTGGGGAGCTCAAAAATGGGAACAACCTTGGGTTCAATAGAAGGCTGTGACCATGGACTGCTTACTACTATCGGGTGTGATTCGACGAAGATGGTACACTGGAGAGGGTGGGGAGAGCTCGATGAAGGTGGGCTTGGAGGAGAGTCGACACGATCATTGAGGGTGTAGACGAGATGTGGAGAGGGTTGGAGGAGGAGAAGTTTCCCTACCAGAGGGTGAAAATGGCAGTAGCTAGGCTGAGTGTGGTGAAGCGATAGCCGTGGTGGTCGGTGAAGATTGAGGTTGTGAGGTCGTGGAAGGAGGATAGCCATCCAGTTTCAAGCTTAGAACCAGTGGCAATAGTTTTTTTTTTTTTTAAACACCAAGAGAAAGATCATGATCCTACCCATTTTACCCAGATCGTGATTCGCCGGTTAGTTCGTGGATCAAATATTAGCGAGTAGAAGGATAGGAGGGGTGGATACTTAATTAAAAAAAAAAATGTTACATCCGCTTGTTAGTGTATGCCACTAGAACAAACTATTATATTTTCTATAGCCATAATATTAGACAGTGAATTCTAACAAAAAATTAAAAAATATTAGATAAAATTTAACTTATCAATATTTTTTATATATATCGTTAAAATTATGTCGTTATTTTCATAAATTATAGTAAACATCAATTAAATTGATTAGATAAGAGAATGGAATCAATTAATGAACCACCTTCCCTCGAGATGTAATTTTTGAATCATTTTTTTGAACATCAGTTAAACTGACCAATCTTAATCCAGTCCAACTCTTAGGATTTTATCCTATTGAGCTCAAGCTCTTTAGGGGCCAATGTCTAATTGATTTTAAATTAAAAATTTAGGTCAATGCAATATGAAGGGCTATGATTTTTGGGCCATGAAAAGGTGATGAGATCTCTACCTTATGTTGATTAGAATTTTTGCCCTTACGATGATTTATGAAAATATGCAATGCAAGAAAAAAATATCCAATACAAGTTAGAAATTTTAAGATTTAATTAGTTTTTTAATTTTGTTTAAGTATTATGTGGTGTCTTTGTTTTCTTTTTATGTTATGCTATCTAAAGCAAGAAGAATAAAAGGTAGTTTTAATTAAGCTAATTAGATTTGAAGAGGTTTAATGAATGTAACTAAATAGGAAGTAAATTATTCTAAGCAATAAAAAGCAGTAAATCACTAGACTATAAAATGCAAGAAATTTTTTTATGCATGCAAATAATGTAATCTAGGTAGAATTTTTTTTTTTGATTTTTGTGATTTTTTTTATGAACAAATTGTGCCAATGATCTCTGACAATGGAACTAAAATATGATTGCTATCTTGGACAGTCAAAAATAAAACATACTCACTACTATGTAGATAGGGTGAGTCAGGATCGTATCCACAGGGATCAATGGGATTATATTCACTTTTAATTAGGATTTTTAAGAATTTTAATTAGATTGCAAATAAGAAAGAGTGGGTTTGTGGTTGAAAGGAAACAAAAGTTCAAATTAAACTGAAATTATAATTTATAAGCAAGCAAATAAGAAAGATGTCTCAGAATTTTAATTCAGTTTTTTTAATGAAATATAAATTAGTTCTTTATTATATAATTATTAAGCCTATGATTGATTTCCTATCATAACCTATCTCGCTAGATACAGATCATAGTACTTTGATTTGCCCCTATAGAGTCATAGGTTTTTCTAAGTATCAAATCATAAAAGTAAATAAAATACTTGTAATTAGATCTCAATCATAACCTATCTCATTAAGCACGAATCATATCCTTAGATCATGACTCATCTCTATGTAACCATAGGCTATTCAAAGATCTAAATTATAGTCCAAACAATAAGTACAATACTAGAAGTAATGAAAAAGAGATTTTATTCATGAAAGAAAGGATCATTACAATCAAGATTTAATTATATGACAAAGAAACTAAAATATAAATATTAAAAAGAACCTCATCTACTCCCCAGGAGACTCAAAGTTTAGCCATGCATGGCATCTACAAGCATCATCTTTATGGGAGAAGGACAAGGAGAAAGACTCCTGGCTACCATCCTTCTTTTCTCTCTCAAAATTCCTTACAAAATCTCGAAAAGAAAATTAAAATGAAAGGTCTCTCGGGCTTGCTCACTGCTGCTCATGATCTTCCTTAAATCCCACGGTCTCCCCCTTTAAAGAGAGCAAAAATTGGTTGAAAGTTGATCAAATTTGGGCTTTTAATCATTGTCAAACTCCTCAACCCACAGCCACCATCTGATCATGATCAAACATCCTAGATCACCTCAAACATCACCTTATCAGGTCAAAATTTGATATTAGCCATTGGATCGCGCATAAGATTTGTTTTGGACTATCGGATGGTGCAAAAGAGCTTCTGTTTCCATTCTTCCAGTTGCAGTGTGTCCCGACCATCCGATCACGCTTCAGATTGCTTTGGACCATCAGATCATGTAAAAGAAGTGGGCCACCACACAACTATATGGTTAAGAGCTCCCTTAGCCATTCGATCACGTGTGCAGACCCCTCTCAGCAATCGATCAGCGTGCAAGAAGGCCGCCCGCTCCTGTAGACCGCGATGTGGACTGGCCCTATTCCTGTGGACCACAATGTGGACCGCTTGGTGGGTCCACCATACACCAAGCACTATTTTGGACCGGTTTGGGCTGGGTTTTGGCTTGATTTTGGGTCCAACTGGAATAGGAATTGAGCTTGGATTTGGGCTATCTTTGAGTTTTCATTCAGAATCCATTTTGAGTCCGATTTGTTTCCAATTTAAGTCCTTTTAACCTATGAATCGGACTCTTTGTATTGGAGATCATCTTTCCTACAAAAGATATATAGAAGCATCAATTTCTAAAGAATAAAGATGAATTAATATTTATTTTGATGCTTCGTATTAATATATTTTCAGTACTTATTAGTAGCCTAAGTCCGGCTTTAAAAGCCTCTTTGTACAGGCCGATCCTACGAGGAGGAGGACTACCAATTCTGCCACTAGACCCAGGAGACTCTAAGTCAAAAGAAGTTGGGATCCTGTATCGGGCATGGATGAGACTTAAGTCCTCCAGACCCAATCTATATCTGATTGTGTTAGAAACAAAGGGGGGTATGATACTGCCCCCTTTGCCCACATCTGTAAGAGCTTCCCTTGAAGAAGAAGACTAACTCTCATTGAAACTCCCAAAACCCACCATTGGAAGATATAAGGAAGAGAACAGAAAGAAAAACAGATACAGAAGGGAAGAAGGGACAGTCGGACCAAAAAGACAAAAAAAAGACCAAGGAAGAAGAAAACCTACCTATGACAGTAAGAGATGAAGATGATGGATTGAAAGAGAGCCATTGGTGACCTGTAAAGACCCTCGAAGTAGCAAGGCAGCCGAAAATGCTCCCAGAACAAGAAGGCCGACTGGAGAAGAAGGGAAAGGAAAGGTTTGGAAAAATCTAAAATTATAAGAAAGGGAAGGTAAGGGATATGGCCCCTTTTTTAAAGTCACAGAAGGACAAAACACTCCGGATGCCAAATCCTGCTCAGCCTTTTGATGATTGACATTTGACACGTATCCGTTGGTCAGCCAGAAATGACAATCGGCTTATTAATGATTTGCACCAAAAACAAGGCACTCCACCCTTTGACTTCCATCAACTACTCCACTTTCCATGGTCATGTAATCCAGTGATGTGACTTTTCATTCTGCCCAAAGGCCATAGATGTCGTTTCAGTATGTCTTCGACTACCCATGTACTCCCTTCTTCCACACCAAACTTGGGAGTAGGAGGGCATGTGTTGGGGGTTAATTTGGTCAAAGACATGAATCAAGCATATGATGAAGCTCATGAGGCCAATGTCACGATGCTATTAGAGATGAATGTCCAACCCCAAAGGTAAATATGCCTCTCTAATCACTGAAAGTGCCGCATGAAGTCACCCAGTACATAACTGAGACCTCCCGTTCCTAGCTTCAGACCCTTGCGATTCTTGACTCCTAGCGATCTTATTAAGCGGAACACCAAAGTTCGGCTGATCTTGAATTAAGTCTCAAACCCCAGCTCCAACTGGCTCCAGTCTATGCAACAACTAACATCTGGACAGATTGATCTCTGACTTCAATCGCAAGTATACTTTAGTCCACTCTGATTCTCATCCCATAACACTAGCTTTAGCCACTTTGTTTCTTCGGCACCCATCTTCATTAGACCACATAGAAGCCTCCACAAATGAAGCCAGTCCAATCCAATCTACATCTTCATTTCAAGTTCAAAAGCGCTTGTGACATTACAGTTAGCTCTGAAGCAGATAAGGTAGGTCTAACCATCCAATCTCATGAATTTGATAAAAAATCTCATCATATCACTCATGAATCAGCCATATAACCTGTTGGAAATGGCTTTTCAGCCTTCACCTACAAAAAGACCTCTAACAGACCCCCAAGGTATGCATGCACAATCTCTTAAATGCTCTTTCTCTCTATTTTTCTGAGATCTAATTTGAGCATCATAGGATCTCCATCGGAGCCAACTCTAGCTAAGACTTGCTTGTAGGTCGCTACTCAGGTAGGGTGCACCACCACTCCAGTCATTCCAACCGGGTTCCAGATTTCAGCGGCAACATGAACGAAAATGAATTTGCATGGATTTTATTTGATTAATATTTATATATTTTGAATTGATGCATCTTGCATTCTTATTTTCATTATATTATTATTATTAAATTCATCTAGCTCAAGTGTACATTGCTTACTGGGCTATCTAGCTTATTACTCTATAATTTTCTATTTTATAAATTTAGAGAACTACCTTAACTCGGAGATTCGATTAGAAAAGAAAATTAAAAGTAGAATTTAATATCTTTATTTTAGATTAAGATTTATTGAAGTTGATGAAAAACTATAGAATATTATTTTGTAAGATATTTGATTTAGTTATTTGAATTAAGGTTGAACATTAATTATTTAAATTTTATTCTGTTGTTTTATGAAATCATGATGAGATGCCTTGTATGCTTATGGGGAGAGTTCTCTAAAAATATGTGGCAGTTGTCATGAATCTTGACTTGCGATCTTGGGTCCGGGGTATGATATAAACATTGTGCATAAGTGTTCTTGCTTGGATTTAGCTTGTAGAGGTAGACACCCAGCCCAAGCTCAGCCCAAATAGTTATAATTGCAATTGGGGTAAAATTTCGCTGTCCAAAGCTAACAAATGCTTGATAAATTGTTTCACCCCTTTAATTCATGATTTGATGAGATTGATGAGTGCTTCAAGGACAATGACTCATTATTGCTCAAAAAAGGCAAGTTTTTCTTAGTGATGTATCCATACCATGTATTGTGTGTATACCTAATTCATATTAATATTATAGAAATATCAGACTGTACTACACTGGGCTATCAAGCTATCAACTCAATATTATGTTTTATGGATTTTTTAACATGCATGTCTTAATTATAATTCATTTTCTTGTCATACCCTATTTTATATTTGCAATATTGGCATATATATTCAAATCCATATCCCTTATATGTGTCTGTGCTTCATATATTTGCAAGGATTTTGTTTATTTATCCTAAAAAAAAAGGACTTTGTGAGAAACTTGTCACCTAAATGATGGAATTTGTCACCTAAACTTCAAATGTAATATTGATTACATAATGATGAAATAGTGGTTCTGGTACAAGCAAGGTAAATAAATTTTCATTGGCTTATGTTAGCTTTGGGCTTTCCTTTTTGTATTCCATGTTTTTGAAATGAAAAGGTGTGGGAATCTGGGACTTTTCTTCACTTGTTGTGCATTAGGATAGAAGAAAGACCATGTGTGGCTTTTCTTCTCATTCTCTGTTAAGTTGATGTTCAGAGAATGCAAAAGTATTTGTTAAGTATTCTAAATTGCATCATGATTTGTGGAGTTTTCTATGTATCATGCATCGGTGTCTATTGTCAGAGGATGATCTAGCTAAGCAGGATCTAAACAAAATCAAAGTTCCAGCCTTACCTCTACTTGCATACCTTTCTGCTAGTAGATGCAATGCCGCACCTTTGGCATTCTACATATATTGGGTTTCGATGATGCAGCAGAATATAGATTTCAAAACTTTTAATATGCATTCAATAATTAAAAATAATATTTAACAATTAAACTAGACCATCGGAACACAAAATCCTAGGAATCCCTTGATGATTATAATCAAACAATCAAAAATATACATATCAGAAAGAGACCAAAAGTCATATACCAATGAGAAAATCATGATCTCATAATTTTGAGACCTCCATAAGACTCCAAACTAGAAGCTCTCTAATGGTGATCTACATGTGACTCATCAGGGCCCTTCCCAACTTGACATGGTGCTGCAGCCTTCTTCGTAAGCTTACTATCGATCATCCTTTACAAAAACTGGTTACACCAATGCTTGTATGCCTTCGTGACCTCCACTAAAACCTCTCTAAGGATCCTTTTCTAAAAAATTTTATCATACACAAATCAGATTTTATGTTCAACACATGAACAATCTGATTTTTGGACAAGCATCTCTTGCTTTCTATTTTTTCTCTTCTCTTCCTTTCCATTTTTCTCTTCTTTTTTCTTAATCTTTTTTCATACTTTTTCCTCTCATTTTCCTTGCATCCTCATGCCAACTCTCAACCAAAAAAATGGGCAAGGAACCAAGGTGTAGCACCTCCTTTAAATAGGTAACAAAGGGGTGCCATATAATCTCCAAAGGATGCCAACTCTTGGCATCCCAACTTCTCCATGTCGTGATTTCAATAAATCACCACAAATTTATGATGTGTGGGAAAGTTAAGGAGTAGAAGGATTCTTCCTTCTAAAGTTCCATAAAAATGGCATGTAAGAGTTAAGAGGTTTTTATGAAAGGAAACAATGTTTGGTGCAAACACATCCAATGTGTCATCCCTTAGTTTCCATAAGGAATAAATTCCTTATATAGAAGTTCTAAGTGTGGAAGACACTTCAAGCAGAAGGACTCCTCCACTTCTGCACCAACACAACTCCAAAAGCCATCAGATGGTGCATGGAGTAAAGGGAGTGCAAGAAATAAAAGGAAGAATTAAGAGTCCAATGTGAAATGGACTCTTCCATTTCAATAACCAAAGAATAAAGCGTCCCAAATTTATTTTGGCATGGAGTTCCTTCCAAGAGAAGGACTCCTCCTTCTCTTCCATGCCCCATATCCCAAACATCATCTCATGACACGAGGAATAAAGGAAAATATGTAGAACTTGGAAAGAAAATTAAGATACCACATTAAGGAGGACTCTTCCTTCTTAATGCCAAAATAAATGTGCCGTCCAAATTTTTCTTGCATGGCTTTTGGTGTGGAGGAGGTTTATTCACATGGAGTCTTTGTAGTAGATGTTGGCTATAGTTGGTTAAGCTGTAAGAGTAAGATATGCATCTAAATAGGATCTATTGATTTTGATAGGGAAGAGTAGTCCTATGAGATTTGAAAAGTTAAGTTCACAAGTCTATGGCCACCGTAGAGTGATTGATAGAAAAGAGTTTATATTTAAAATCACTATTAGACTTCAACTGATCGGATCTATTATATGACTAATAATGAGGTTTGACGATTTATCCATGACTTGCCATCTAGTCGGGACTCACGATAGAGGAACTGTATCACACGTTAACTACACCTAGAGATTCTTCTTCTGTTCTATTAGATTGCCACTACATATTGCTAGATGTCACTGGTGGATTGTAAGAGATCAATAGAATTATTTTGGATCAATGGTCCTTGTTGAGTTAGAGTGAAATTGTTCCGACCCACTAAAAGGGATTTCAGTGATACCTATGATAGAGATCATTTATACGTCTCACTACCAGATAGAAATAAATCTATGGGGTCACACATCAAAAGGAGAAGACCAGGATTGGTTAGTTAGACTTATAAAGAACCAATTAGTATGGATTTAGAGAAATCTTATCAGGTTCATGTTAACCTTGCTAGCACCTGAGTGAACCCAATTTATCTTGTAGTTGGTTTGCTTATATGATAAGCATTAATCAATTTCTACACTTGAATTGAATTTGATTCAATGGGCTCCAGTAGTTGGATGCTCAATTTATGGTCTGGATTAAATCAAAAAAGAGTTTCTTGATTTTTTTGATTAAAAGTTCATCTTGATTTGATCAAAATCCCTTAAATTGATCTAAAGGAATCATGTGGGCTGATTAGAGCATGTTTAGTTGGATCCCATGTGATGGGATGCCTGGCATTGGGTTTGGCATGGGTCAAGGATTAATGGCATCTATTTGGGTTTGGTCCAAGTAGTTAGAGGCTAAGACTTCTAATGTGTTAGAAGAAGGGGTCCTAATTTGATTAGGACACCCTTATGAGGTCTATATAAAGAACCCCATACCTAGTACTCATCCAATTATGATGTCTCTCCTACCTCTTGGCATCCTCGCTCTAGGATCCAAGAAGAAGAGGGTGGCATTCTTTGTTCTTGGTGGCAAGTGTTGGCGCCATCCTCCCAAAGTTGTTGGGAGGTAGTTACAATCACTTCTTGATAGTTGTTCTCCTTGGTTAGTTGAGGGATCAACAACTCTTGATTTCTTCAAGAATCTAGAAAGAAAGATCAAGTGAGGGTTGATTTCAATCAAGTATTGTGAAAAGGGGATCAAGGGTTGATTCTTATCTAGGCTTGATTCAAGCCTATTCAGGCCTTCGATTCGAGTGAGCAGATTCAAAAGGAGCCAATCCAGATCGATCCTGTGTGTACCCATAGAGGTAGGATATTTGTGCTATTGATTTAGAACCTGCTCAACCCTGAGATATAGGGATTGAATTGGATTCAACCCTAGTTACAGTTTTGAAGCAAAGGGAAAGTGATTCAGGTGCGTGACTTGATCATAGGTTTTTTTATTATTCATGCTAAAATTAGTTTATGTTAATTTCAGCATATGAACTAGATCTATAGGTACTTTCATATGATGAATGTTTACTTAGATTAGATTATTTTAATCTAATTTATCACTGTATTTTGAATTTAAAAAAATATTTTGAAATCCACATGCACTAGCATCTGTAGAAATCTAACAAGATGTTACGGTATTTTTTTCTCTAGAGAAATGAGTGGTGGCCAGTTACCTTGTAGCCATATGTCGCCCTCGATCAGGAATAGAAACCAACTCAAACTATATAGATAGGGTGAGTAGGGATCGTTTTCACGGAGATCTAGGGCGATTATCTCTTTTTTTTTATTAAAAAAAAATAAAAGAGAATTAGTTCAGAAGGATTAACAAGAAATAGAATAGCAAGAAATTAAAAAGTATAAATTAAATTATGAAAGAAAATAATTCAGAGAAATAACCCAAAAATTCTAAATCCATCATGCAAAGAGATTTATTTATTTATATTATAATATTTAATTCTTGTAATTATGGTATTAGTATAGTTTACCTCTAAGAGATACGGACTGTATCAGTAGATTACAGCTCATCCTATTGGAGTATAAACAATCTAAATTTAATTACAGAATATAAGATTTAATCTAGTATATCACGATTTATCTTTTCAAAGTACGTACCGTATCCAGAGATCATGGTACATCAATAGAGGATATAGGCCGTGTAGGCTAGATCAATACCTCAAAAGAAAATAAAAAGATATGAAATAAAAGTATAATTTCATTGCATAAAAATTAAATACAAAAAGAAGAAAATAAAAATCCGTCTACAGGCTTTATCATATTACTGGATTGAAAGGATTTAGCCTCGCATCAAGCTCTCTAACTCCATAATCTCCCAATAATTGATCCCTAAAGCTCCTTGAATTTTTTTCTCTATTTTTTTTTTGTTTTTTCTCTAATTTTTTCTCTTCTAAAGATTATTCTCGGACCCCTTATTTATAGATGATTTTTGCATATTTTTCTGATTACAAAAGGAGTCCTTAAACCCTTAGAAAATGTATTAATCTCCTAGGAATATTCATGACCGTCGGATTAGCTGTGGACCGCCCAGATCTGATCAAAATCCAACTTTTAATCTCCTTATTCCAATTGAATTCGTTCTCAACCGTTGGATCACGCCTTAGATTGATTCTGGGCCATCGAATTGTGCAGAAGAGCTCTATTCAAAGTTAGCACAAATTTGGATCGTTGGATCTCTTGATGGATGAGTTTTCGGCCATCCGATCATGCAAAATCTTCTCTTATAAATTGATAATGGATGCTGACCATCGGATCTGGATCGGGTTGAATTTTGACCGTCCGATCATGCAAAATAGTTTCCGCCCACCTGTGAACCGTGCCTGTAGACCGCGTGAGATCTCTGGTGGACTGCATCCTGATTCTGTGAACCGACCGACTGCTCCATGCATCGGAGGCTATTTTTAAGATTTTTTAAAGGTATTTTGGCTTCATTTTTGCTCTGATTTTTATTTAAAAAATTGAAAAAAATATGCATTAAATTTTTCAAAAATTTTTGTTCATTTTAGTTCTTAAATTGCTCAATTAAATTAACATCTTATTTTTCATAAATATATCTAATTATATATATATTTTTTAAATTATTTATTTTTAAAAAAAATAATAAATTCATGAAATTAGATTTTTAAGAAGATGTTAACACCATAAATTATCAAAAATACTTAAAATAAATATAAAAATATGTTACTTATCACACTCTCCAACTTGAACTTTGCTCGTCTTCGAGTAAAGAAAGAATTTAGAATTAAGTACCATTTAACTTAAAGTCTCAAATTTCACCAAACAATTTTAAAAAAGCCAGTGATATACAGTAGAGCATGAGTGAGATATGTCATTGAAGTATTAATTCTAATCAATATAAGAGTTAAACTAAGAACACTAAATTTTTTTTGAATTTTTTCTAAATTATTCCTATCTTTATCTCCAAATCATCAATCTCATATGGACAAGTATATTGTTACTTCTGTCTTTTATTTATTATTATTTTTTTTTAATATTGTACCGCTATTGAGTGTCTTAACCCCTTAAGCTTTCTGTTTGACCCATATAGTGAATTTTCAGCCAGTGACTCTTAAACCAGATGGCTTTAGGACACTAGGTATAGAATACCCCTTGGACCAACTTGCTCAAATCAAATAGGCTACAAGTTAAAACTAGTTTTACAATAAAGCTTCTTTGCCCTTCGTACCTTTTGACATGAAACTAAATAGTTGCTTAGGCAAAGAGGCTCAATTAGTCAGCATGAAGTATTTGAAAATTTTTTTTTTAAATATATGAAGAAATGTATAGTTATCCTATACAAGTCCATAACAAGTAAACTCTTCTTTGATGCTCGTAGAAAAATTAGAAATACTCAAAGAAAACTATTTAAGTTCTAAATTTAACTCCTTATTGAGTTTTCTTAATATTTGATCTCTCAATATCTCATAAACTCTCTAATTTGTACATCAATTTTCTTTTAAAAATGCTTAGTTTAACTCAATTCTTAAGTGTAATCAGGTGCTTAAATACTAAATACTAACTTACTTGAGGACTTTAAAAATTTTTATTCTCCCCCATAACTTAATCGATATTGTCCTCAATGGAGTAGAAAAAATAAAGGGTGCATAAAAAGAGAAAGAAAAAGGAGAGATGTCACCTGATCCAGAAGCTTTTTTCAAAATTGGTGCTTCCCCTATCTTCATCAATATTGCCTTCAAATCCCTATAAAGCAAGCCTTGATTAACCTGAACATAATGCAAAAGAAAGTAAAAGCAAAAACTAAAAACTGTGTTGCCTCCCAGAAAGTGCTAAGTTTTAAGTCTTCAGCTAGACCAGATTATTGATAGGCTCTTCCATACAGAGCGATCGTTTATTCCTAAAAAAAAGGAAGATCATTTAGAAAAAAAAATTGGGTTACCTCCCAAAAAGTGCTAAGTTTAACGTCTTTAGCCAGATACCAAAAGAGTGCCTACCCTATTCCTGTCTGAATCTTAACATGGATCTGTAATTCTCTACGTGATTCAGGCTCTTCCTTAAGGTATTTTTTATTTGGGACCATTATATGACTCATTCTCCTAATAACTAACAATTCTTTCTTTATAATTAGATCTAGGTATAACTTAAATACTAGTCAGAGTTTTAAAAGATCTAGATCTATATACTCAATGTGATGAGGAAGAATTTTTGGATCTCTTATTGTTGCCTCTTTTTTTTAAGTAGAGGTTCAATCAGTGTCATGAGGGGTTCAACAATTAATTTGGGGTTCAGCTGAGTGTAATGATCACTAAGTGTAGATACCTCATTATTATCAACTTCGGATATCTCCTCCAGTTCCTCAGACCTGAATATTCTCAACTGATTGAACTGATCTTTAAGTTCTAGACCATTTTGAGCTCTAGGTGTTGGGAATAGTGTCCCAAAGCCAATCGTCAGTCTGTTGACGGTTGTGCTCATTTTTGTATATGTACATGAACTATGAATTAATAAAATTATTTTGATATTTTTCATCACAAAATATTTCATCTTCTAATGAACTCCTATGTTGTGGTGAAGTCCTTAGGACTATTTAGACTCGACAAAGGAGGATTTGTCATTTAGTCCTTAAATCTGTTCGCGACCAAATGATACGTTGTTACCAAGGACGACAATGTTTATCAAGCATAGGTCATTGTGTGCCATATAGGTTGGTTGTCCTCTTAACCAATGAGTGTGGAGACACTGGTATGGCATACAGGTGAGATGTAAGGGTACATCTGCACTGAACGTGATCGACTCTGGAGCTATTTCTACTGTCAAGATTTGCTCCAATGGAATATGGGTATAAATATCCCTCCGACCTGAGACCGCCATGGTGACTTGCAAGCAACTCACTGCACTTAGGCACTGAACTACCTGAATTTCTAATTCAGTGATGGAAGGCTGTTGGGTGTAGTCAAGTACTTGACTTATCGATGCGTGTGTCAAGATGGAATTGACCACTCCAGTTTAGGAGCTGTGTACAGTCGTATTTCAATTTAGCAAAACCTTGACTAGGGTAGTCCTTGTGAGGAGTCACAGGACTGTTTGAGTTGAGCACAATTCGGATGATCTGATCAGAGTTGACAGTTTAACCCTGAGTCATCCTAAACACAGGGGTCAAAAGGATGAATTATACAGTAACCATATTCATGTAGGTTCTGAGTGTTGTGATTGTGACTCTTTGATTTATCCAGATGTCGGGTATCAATGCTAGATGGTCACTTCGATTAGTACAGGAATTGGTTCCTGTGCTACCGGCTTAGGTTCGAACCTGCAGGGTCACACACATTAGAGGTTCCTATCTGATCTGATGGCTGGTGTAGAATCCTACATATTTGGGACTTAGTGATCGAGAATCAAGATTCTCTGATCACGAGTTTCACACATTACGGGTACCGGGGTCAAGAGTCCCACTGGTTGAGACTTTTCGATCAGGGTTATATATCGATGAATTCTGATGCCCGATTGCCCATCGAATTTGGACTCAGTATTTATGAGAGATTTAATTAGTGATTTGATCATTAATTAACTCAATTTGATTGAGTAATTATTTTTGGATTAAGTCCAATTGAAGTGGATTCAGTTGGTTTGACCCGATTAGGTTAAGAGTTGACCTAATCGTCGAGATGGTTTGGTCCCTGATTTGATCAGGGGTTGGGCTTAGTCAATTCCTGATTTGATTAGGATTTTATTAAGCCTAATTAAGCTTAATTAAGTTTAGTTTAAATTAGTCTAATTGGACCTAACTTATTTGGTTCAATTAGGTTGGTTTAAATAATTAAACCACCTTGACCCAATCTCCATGCACCACCTCACTTTCATTGCACCCATTTGAATTCATGAGAAAGAACTTCTCATGAATTTCTTCCTCACGCCAAGCCCTTCTCCATGCCCCACTTTAATGTGCCATATGAATGGATAAGCATGATTGGTTGGCCATTCAAATTCAAAATAAAGTTTGAATTTGAATGGGCAATCAATCTTTGCACCTTATCCCTTTTTTACGTCCTATTTATTACATGAGAAAAGATTTCTCATGAAATCACTCTATGCACAATTTAAGCTACGCCTCATGCCTTTAGTGGATAAGGGATGACTTAGTGTCCATTTGAATTCAAAATTTGATTTGAATTCAAATGTGCAATTACTCATCTTTATCCTTTCTTTTGAATAAGACATTTGATGTTGATATAAAAGGAGGAGAAGAGTGGGGCGTGCAAAAAAAAAAAAAAAAGAAGAAGATTTTTGGAGAAAAATTTGGGGTGTGAGAAGTCTTGTGCGTGAGAAGGAAGTCCATATCCTTCCAAGAGAAAAAGAAAGAAAAGAAGAAAAGTGGGTGCAAGGTTTCCAGTGAGTTTTCTAGAGTTTTAGCCTGGGGTTCGAAAAGTGAGAAAGTGACCTACGAGTGTCATGAGCCCACAAAATCTTAGAGAGATCTTCAACATCCTCTCAAGCATGTCTGTTGATGATCCAGAGCATCCAAAAAATCGACAGACATCGATCGAAGGAGTTCGATCAGCATCGACCGTCAAAAGGGCTCTACAACGAGCTAGCACTCGTGAGGAGTCGATCAGATTGAGAGCTTCGTGTGGATGATCCACAGAGGCCAGACACATTGTGTGGCTACATCGTGATGATCAGACTCTCCCGATGGTGATCAGATTGGGGCGATCTACTACCCGTACAAAGGTATTGTGTTCTGAACACATTACAATAAAGTGTTTACTGTTTGAATTTGAAATTCAAATTTAAATGAATGCATGCTATATATCATATTTAGATCCTAGTGTAGAATAAATTTATGTTAATTAATTAGATTAATTAATATTTTTTTTGCTGTAAAATCATAATTTTGAAAAAGTTTTAAAATTACCATTTTACCCCTGCACTGAATTTCCCACATATGGTATCAGAGCGGGTTCTTAGATATGATATATATATTTGCATGCATAGATTAAGTTGTAATCTAAAAGTTTAAATTTGAAATTCAAAATTTAAAATTTAAATTTTGAAAGTTATTCGAAATTCAAAATTTAAAAATTTGAAATTCAAAATTTGAATTTTGAATTTTGAAATTTGAAATTTGAAATTCAAAATTCAAATATTTGAAATTTAAAATTTGAAATTTGGTTGAAATTTCAAATTTGAAATTCAAAATTTAAAATTCAAAATTTAAAATTCAAAATTTGAAATTCAAAATTTGGAATTCAAAAATTTAAAAATTTGAAATTTGAAATTTGTTTGAAATTTGAAATTCAAAATTTAAAATTTAAAATTTGAAATTTAAAATTTAAATTTTGAAATTGGTATATTTAGATATACTTGATCCAAGTAGCAAGTAATCGAACTGGGTTGGTTGCCATGGCCATCCGATCATAGGAGAAAAGTAGGGTTTAAAGGCCCTCTCCTCCCATTCGATTGGGTCTCCTATGGTGGTAGGGGTGCCGCTACAATTATATCCCATGC
Source organism: Elaeis guineensis (assembly GCF_000442705.2). Classification (NCBI taxonomy): domain Eukaryota; kingdom Viridiplantae; phylum Streptophyta; class Magnoliopsida; order Arecales; family Arecaceae; genus Elaeis; species Elaeis guineensis. The sequence continues at coordinate 3,643,361 of NC_026008.2, read as the reverse complement.
AGATGAAGCAGCGAAAGAAATTAATTGTAAAGGTTCAATTATAAAATTTATCATGAATGTGTTAGATTAGATCTAAAGGAATATTCATGATTTATTTTGATTGAGTTATTTTCTGTTATATAATTAGCAATAGGATTGCTATTTATGAAATATGCTGATCTATTTGTGAAATGAGTCAACATATTTGGTGAACAGAAAATAAAACCTTTCAAATTTAAAAATTATTTTTGAAATGCCAAACCCTGACCCATCAGTCTAAATACTTAATTAAAAGAATTAAGTGTTGTCTAGTAGGTCTAGAATTGTGAATTAAGACCTAAGACAATTGCATAAACTTGTGGGTCAATGGGTTAAATGGATTAGGTCCATAATTGGGTTAGACCTAAGGTTAGCTTAAAGAAATGGACTAAATTAGAGTAATTGGTCAAATCTAATCAAAAGTTGAATTAGATTAGGTCAAGGATACTCTAGACTCAACTCCAATAGTTATAGTTGAATGGATCCATGTCTTTAACTAGACCAAGATGGACTTAATTCATGGCTACGCGGTGGAACCCTACTTACTAAGTTGATCAAATTAAAACTAATAAACCGATTGGTGTCTAAGATAAGT